>NW_027252505.1:600000-892439 GCF_044704955.1 Pristiophorus japonicus
GACTGGCTTCAAGACACAAATTGGTGCCAATTGTACAACAGTTCAAGCAGAGCAAGCTAAACGGCATGAAAACGGGATGTTAGAGTTCGGCCGCAGTAAAGTGGCAATGAAATAGAAGCAGAACAGTAAAGGAGACCTGTCGCACTTCGTTAGACATGTCCTTCCCCATTTAAATATGTTGCTGCAAGTTCCAGATCCGAACAGCGCAGCTGCCCTGGACACGTCATCTGTGACCTATGAGAAGAGGGCAAGAAACTGTGTCTCCTGGTGAAGAAATCAAAGTGTGACTCCACAGGAAAGCAGGGAAGTGATTGGTTGGTCAGTAGTTCTCTTTCTGGGGGAGGGGGGGAAGTGGTTTAAATTCAGGGCCGTGATTCTGAACTAAAAACATTCAAAACTTGAACAATGAATGAATGAAATAAATCCATTAGCGCTGGCAGGGGAGGCGATATGTTTCAGCTGCAATATCTTGGATCTAGTGCACACCACTGTGATCCACGGCGAACACATCTGCAGCAGGTGTTGGCTGCTCGAGGGACATCGGTTATGAGTTGATGAGCTGGAGTACGTATGGAGGCAGACAAAAAGCAGGAAACTATCGACCAGTTAGCCGATGATCTGTGGTTGGGAAAATGTTGGTGTCCATTATTGAAGAAGCAGTAGCAGGACATTTGGAAAAGCATAATTCAGTCAGGCAGAGTCAGCATGGATTTATGAAGGGGAAGTCATGTTTGACAAATTTACTGGAATTCTTTGAGGATGTAACGAGCAAAGTAGATAAAGGGGAACCAGTGGATGTGGTGTATTTGAACTTCCAGAAGGCATTTGACAAGGTGCCACATAAAAGGTTACTGCACAAGATAACATTTCTGGGGCTTGCGGGTAATATATTAGCATGGATAGAGGATTGGCTAACTCAGAGAAAACAGAGAGTCTGGAAAAATGGTTCATGCTCGGGTTAGCAATCAGTAACTAGTGGGTTGCCGCAGGGATCAGTGCTGGGACCCCAACTATCCACAATCTATATTAACGACTTGGAAGAAGTCCAAGTGTAATGTAGCCAAGTTTGCTGATGATACAAAGATGGGAGGAAATGCAATGTGTGAGGAGGACACAAAAAATCCGCAAAAGGACATAGACAGGCGAAGTAAATGGCAGGTGGAGGATAATGTTGGAAAGTGTGAAGTAATGCACACTGACAGAAAAAATTCAAGGAGAGTTATAAATTAAATGGAGAAAAATTGCAAAGTGCCGCAGTACAGCAGGACCTGGGGGTTCTTCTGCATGAAACATAAAAGGTTAGTATGCAGGTACAGCAAGTGATCAGGAAAACAAATGGTATCTTGGCCTTTATAGCAAAGGGGATGGAGTGTAAAAGCAGGGAAGTCTTGCTACAGTTATACAGGATATTGGTGAGGCCACACCTGGAATACTGCATGCAGTTTTGGTTTCCATATTTACGAAAGGATATACTTGCTTTGTAGGCAGTTCAGAAAAGGTTCACTAGGTTGATTCCGGAGATGAGGGGGCTTGGCTTATGAGGAAAGGTTGAGGAGGTTGGGCCTCTACTCATTGGAATTCATAAGAATGAGAGGTGATCTTATCGAAATATATAAGATTATGAGAAGGCTTGACAAGGTGGATGCAGAAAGGAGGTTTGCACTGATGGGGAGACTAGGACTAGGGGGCATGATCTTAGAATAACGGGCCACCCATTTAAAACCTGAGATGAGGCAGAATTTCCTCTCTGAGGGTTGTAAATCTGTGGAATTCGCTGCCTCAGAGTGCTGTGGAAACTAGAACATTGAGTAAATTTATGACAATGATAGACAGTTTCTTAACCGATAAGGGAATAAGGGTTTGTGGAAGTGGGCAGGGAAATGGACCTGAGTCCATGATCGGATCAGCCATGATCGTATTAAAAGGCGGAGCAGGCTCGAGGGGCCATATTGCCTACTTCCTATTTCTTATGTTCTTATGTTATTATTCAACACTGCGACACATCAGGGAGAGGGAGAGTTCCTGGACGCTCTGTTCCAGGAGGCAGTCACACACCTTTGGTGAAATATTTCAAATTTGGTCCATGGTCAGGGATAGGACGGTGTGACTATGAGCGAGGCAGGTATGGGGACTCAGGAGGTAGTGATGGAGGAGCCTCAGCCCTTGCTCTTGTACAACAGGTTCGATGTTCTTACTCCCTGTGTTGGCGAGAGCAGGGACTGCAGGGTGGATGAGCAAACTGACCACAGCACCGTCGTACAGGGGCCATTCAAGTTGGGTGAGTAAAAAGAAATGTGGCAGTGGTAGGGACAGTATCGTTAGCCGACAGCGAGTCCCAAAGGCACTGTTGCCTGCCAGGTACCAGGGTTAAGGACATCTCTTCTGAGCTGGAGAGGAACTTGGAGTGGGAGGGGATGATCTGGTTGTCGTGGTCCATGAAGGTACCAACGACATAGATAGGACAAAGACATTGGTTATGCTGAGAGAGTAGAAGCAGCTTGTGACTAAATTAAATAGCAGAACCATCTCTATTATTACCTGAGCCAAGGATAAATTTTCACAGGGTGAATAAGATCACAGAGAAAAACACGTGGCTCAAAGACTGGTGCGGGAGAAATGGGTTTCAGTTTATGGGCAACTATCACAAGTATTGGGATAAGAGGTTCCGAAGAAGGGCCATCCACCCAAAACCTTAAATCTGTTTCTCTCCACAGATGCTGCCTGACCCGCTGAGTTTATCAGCAATTTCTGTTTTTGTATCTGGGATAAGAGAGCGCTGTTCAGTCTGGACGGGCTTCACTAGCACCAGGCTGGGACCAGTGACCTGGCGAGTGGAATAACTCGGGCAGTAGATAGGGCTTTAAACTAAATAGTGGGGAAGGGGTTATCTGGTGAGCGGAATTTTTAAAAGTGAAAGAGAAATGGTAGGCAATAGCACAGTGTAGCAAAAGAGGTCATGACCAGAGTGTGACGGGACGGCACAGAGCATTAACGCATAAGTGCATCAGAACCTGGGGCCAGAGTAGGGTTAAAATGGTAAAAGGACAACAATAAAAGCTCTTTATCTGTATTCATTTAGCATTCATAAAAAATTTGGAGCTCTCACGCGAGCTAAAAAATCTGCTTCAAATAAAGATGAGCACATTTTTAATAAATAATATAGATTTTAAATTTTATTTAAAATTGTATTATTTATTAAAATCTACAAAGTTGGCTCTACACACATTTAACACTGTTTTGTCAGGACAATGAACATCGCTGAGCAGTCAGTGTTATGTTAAATCCTCAGTTACACCTAATCCCTTTGGGTCTACATTTTAGTGAGAAATGTAACATTGCAATTGCTGCATGAGAGACAAAGTTTTGGGCAGATTCCATGATTTGAGATAATACACTGATGGCCGGCTCTGTTGAGGGCGGCGGGGAGGACAGTGCAACCTGTGGAGAAGTAGTGAATGAGAGGCCTCAAATTCAGGATTTTCACATTCGGCTGTGCCTGCTCTAGATCCTGAATGTTGCGGTCAGTTGCGAAGGAGAAATAACGCTGCTCGTTCGCCGTCTTCAGGACTGAAAATTCGGGGCCACTGTTTTGGTCGCTGTCGCGGAGAGGCTACATATACGGGAGAAAAAGGAGGCCGTCCAAGAGGATAGATGATTGGGGACTCCATCACTTTACAGGAAATTAAATAAAGGCACGGATTTTGGTGCACCAAGGCTGTGAGCGCTCGCAGATATTACTGGGTAAATCTGACAGCAACGCCTGGCATCCACACATGGCCAGCTGAAACCTGCAGTACCCTGCTCCTCCACAGGCTGCGCTGTTGTGCACCGCGGATGGAATGTGCTCAGGAATCGATGTTCTGGCGCACACTTGGTCTCATTGGTCACAATTTACCCTTTAAAAAAGCGAGGGCTTATTCAATCAAAACTAACTGATTTTCTAGTGGCATAGTAATTGATAATAACTGCTTAACCCTCTTTCTGGCTGTGACAAATTGACAAGTCTGCAATCTCGTTCCCTCGGAAGAAAATTAATGTCGTACATTTAAAAGAACAAGAATAAATATATTTATAGTTTTGTAGTTTTCCTATCTTTGCTCTCATTTTCAATTTCTTTAATATCAAATGTATGTCCCAATCTTTATTTCACATCATTTACAATTATATAATTGTGATTTATATTTCCTGCTTTTTAGTTCTTGCTTTGAATGCCTCAGTGAGTATTCTTCAGTCGGATTGGTTGAAGAGACTGGCTGCTGGTTGACCTGCTCACAGAAGCCGCAGATCCACTGTGGAGTGCGCCGAGTGACTGGAAGTGCCCACTGACTGGCCCGCTATCAGTCTGCGGGCAGTGGGACATGAGGTGACCAGTGATAGTCGGTCATTCACCACACACATCAAAATCAGGGCCAATGAGCATAAAAATGAAAGGGACTTGACAATCATTTCAATCTATCGCAACAATGTTCGGCAGCAGTGATCAAAGCAAATAAAATGTAAAATGTTGGGATATATCAATAGATCAATATTGATCCGTAGCAGTGAGCCAATCCTGCCGACATATATATATAGATAAAACACTGGTGTGACCACACTTAGACAGCTCAGTACAGTTATGGTTCTACAAAATAATATGCAGAAATGGAAAGGATGCGAGAAAGATTGAATTGATACAATTATGAGGAACGATTACGGAAATTGGACTTGGTGTCATAGGAAAGGGGGATGATATGATTGATATTGGTGACTGTAAAGAGGGATGATATGATCGATATTGGAGACTGTAAAGAGGGATGATATGATTGATATTGGGGACTGTAAAGAGGGATGATATGATTGATATTGGGATTGTAAAGAGGGATGATATGATTAATATTGGGGACTGTAAGGAGGGATGATATGATTGATGTTATTGGGACTGTAAAGAGGGATGATATGATTGATATTGGGACTGTAAAGAAGGATAATATGATTGATATTGGGGACTGTAAAGAGGGATGATATGATTGATGTTATTGGGACTGTAAAGGGACTAATTAATGTAAACCATGGCAAGCTATTTCAAACTAACCAGAACAGTAGTACCAGAGCACACGGCCTGAGCTTGAAGTCTCATAAATGGAAAACGTCTCTGCAGAAACAATATTCAATATGCGATGCTCATTCTCTGGCATCGACTCGCTCGCGAGACGCTGGAATGGTATCAATTCATTTAAGTGCAAATTCGATAGATTTATTTCAAGAAATAAAAATTTGTGTTTGAATATATTCATAACGTGAGGCATGACATTTGCTAAGGCTCTGTACCACGAGGCAATTGTTGGACCCGATGACGGGGTCTGCTGTAGACCCATTGATAATGATTGGTGGTTATGATGTAAGCAGCTCCGTCATTGCATCATACTACTATAGGAACAGTTGTAGGCGCACGGGATGGAAATGCTCTTTTGCCATCTATGAATTGCTGTGGATCTGTCTGTTTATGGATATATGAGTGTGTCTGTAGGCGGTGTTCAGTGAGGGGAGAACAATGTGCGGGGACACGACTTGTTCCCATTTCAGAAAGCAGCCTCTCCTCACAATCTATAACAGTCCCAGGGGGGATATTGACGGCCCTTCATTGAAAAGTTTTTCTTAACATTCAAGAACAGGTCTGATATCAGACTCAATACACCACCTGAATGCAGATAGTCACCAGGAACCTATGGGCTGGTGGCAATGTACCAGTCCTGAATCAGCCCTGATATGAGAATTAGACAGTAAGTGAGAACCTGTTCAGTATTGAATTGTGCGACAATGCAATTTGTCTCATACTTTCTTAAACCCCGTGTGTTGGATCTTAGAGTGAGTGACTGTATCAAAGAGCACAGGTTGTGTGTGACATGGACCAGAAGAGTACACGATGCAATATAATGTGCAATTTACGGTGAATTTTACAGTTGTCATTATTTGAATAATTTAGCAATTAGAGTTAGTGGGTATTTCAGCCCATTCCTTAACTCGTCTCTGAATTTATGCTGGGTCCCTGTATAAATAAATGGGTTTATGCAGGAGCTCAAAAGCTGAAGCATAACACCACTTTCCTCCAGAATAAAATTTGACTCATTGAAATTGTAGCCTGAGAAATAACTGAGGTTCGCAATACGGACATAGAGGAAAGTTATAAGGAACAGCAACCATAACAGGATGAGACTGCCCGAGATACAGAAGAGCAAAACGATGGATTTTCTCCGGTTCTCCATTTCTGGATCGCTCTGATTCTCAACGGTGCTGCGGACTTGGAGCCTCCTGCGGATTCTAATGGCCGCTAAAATGTGTCTGACGGTCAGAGCATTCAGCAGTAAAATCAGAATGAATGAGAGACAGGGGGTTGAAATGCGGTGAATCCAGTCAAATGCGGCCCATGCAGATGAGGTATAAAATGCTAACTTGATTTTGCAAAACCAGGATATATTGTCAATTATATACAAAGGTTCATATATAAAATACCAGAATGTATTTTTGAAACCGCTCAGGGCACAAACCGTTCCTATCACCAGAGCCGCAATCTTCTCGGTGCAATATTTAGTTTTCAGTTTCTGACAACAAATGGCTACAAAGCGATCAAAGGTGAACACGACCGTTACCCAGACAGAACAGTCACTGATTCCATAAATTAACACAAAACTGAGACTGCAGACCGGGGTGATGGACATGAAACTGAAGGGGAAATAAATACCGACAATGCGGTTTAATATCACAGCCGTGATAATGACCAGAAGATCCGTCACCGCCATGGAAACCAGGTAGTAAGTGATACATCTGGAGAGACCGCACCTTCCTCGGCACAGGATCACAATGACAGCCAAGTTAGCTGTAATAGAGAAAGAGAGAGGCCGTGAGAGAGGGAGAACGAGCACATTACTACTCCGAGTCCCAGCACAATGATCCGTTTGACAGGATTGGGTGTGAAATTTACAGCTTTGACAATTGACCATAAGATGAAACCCGATCCCTTATCCTACGGAGCCAAGTTTCTCTGTCTGCAATAGTCATCCGCATTAAAAATAAGACATCAACGATATCGGAATGTAAAGTAAAACACAAAGGGACAAATAAACGCATTGAAATTAATGTCGGAAGGTCAAACAGTCAAGAATAGGAACAGATCTCCAAGAAAAAGTAAAATAGTTAATAATAATTCGGAAAATTATGTGATGGGAAAAATAAAAGTATTGCAAAAAATATTTAAAAGAATAATTATTAAAACTACCACCAATTAAACTGGCAACGACCGAAAGGTCCAAATCCTACCATTTAAAAGCGATAATGTCCAGCTGGGGACTGGAATCGGCCGCATCCAGTGAATTGCTCAGGATTATTTTACTGATGAAAAATTCATAAGTCAACGTGTGCAAAAGGATTCCCAAACCACGGAGGATGAAGGGACAGTTGAGGTTTGATTCATTTAATTGGGAATGTTTTAGAGGACACAGGGATAACACCCAGCTCTCCTGTGGATAGTGACCTGGGATCTTCAATGTCCGGCCGGTCTACCGGGGCTGGCAGATGATAAGGTCTGATCCGAGAAAGTATCGCGCCCTCAGTACTGCAGTGCTCTGTCCGATTACACTGTTCTCTTAGTCCCGCGGTGTATATTGAACTGAAAACTTTGTGGCATTGATACAATAGATATTACCAGTAATGCAGCCTCACAGAGGCTTTAACAGAGTTAATAAACAATACACCTACATGGACACCGGATAATGTTGTGATAATTCACCCAAAGTAAGAGTTAATACACAATAGACCTACTAATACAGCGGAATAACAGTGTGATAATTCAACCACAGTAACAGAATCAATAAACAACAGAATTACATGTATGCCTGGATAACTGAGTGATAATTCACCAAAATTACAATGCACGAACACAACATGAACATCGGGATAAAAATGTGATAGTTCATCCACAGTAAGAGTGTAAACGACACAGTACAAACACATATATACTGTGATAACCGTGTGATAGTGCATCCACAGTAACTGTGTCAGAAACACAATAGAAGTGCATGGACTCCATAATCGGGTGATCATTTATCCTGACCATAAATAAGAACATAAGAAATAGGAGCAGGAGTAGGCCATACGGCCCCTCGAGCCTGCTCCACCATTCAATAAGATCATGGCTGATCCGATCATGGACTCAGCTCCACTTTCCTGCCGGCTCACCCTAATCCCTTATTGCCTTATCGATAAGAGTGACATTGTCAATAACACAATGGAAATGCATGTACTCATTGATAACAGTGTGATAATTTATCCAGATTAAGTGTAATAACACAATGGAAGTGCATGTACTCACTGATAACAGGGTGATAATTTATCCAGATTAACAGTGTAATAACACAATGGAAATGCATGTACTCACTGATAACAGGGTGATAATTTATCCAGATTAACAGTGTAATAACACAATGGAAGTACATATACTCACTGATAACAGGGTGATAATTTATCCAGATTAAGAGTGTAATAACACAATGGAAGTGCATGTACTCACTGATAACAGGTTGATCATTTATCCAGATTAACAGTGTAATAACACAATGGAAATGCATGTACTCACACAGAAACATAGAAACATAGAAAATAGGTGCAGGAGTTGGCCATTCGACCCTTCTAGCCTGCACCGCCATTCAATGAGTTCATGACTGAACATGCAATTTTAGTACCCCCTTCCTGCTTTCTCGCCATACCGTTTGATCCCCCTAGTAGTAAGGACTTCATCAAACTCCCTTTTGAATATATTTAGTGAATTGACCTCAACTACTTTCTGTGGTAGAGAATTCCACAGGTTCACCACTCTCTGGGTGAAGAAGTTTCTCCTCATCTCGGTCCTAAATGGCTTACTCCTTATCCTTAGACTGTGACCCCTGGTTCTGGACTTCCCCAACATTGGGAACATTCTTCCTGCATCTAACCTGTCTAAACCCATCAGAATTTTAAACGTTTCTATGAGATCCCCTCTCATACTTCTGAACTCCAGTGAATACAAGCCCAGTTGATCCAATCTTTCTTGATAGGTCAGTCCCGCCATCCCGGGAATCAGTCTGGTGAACCTTCGCTGCACTCCCTCAATAGCAAGAGCTCACTGATAACAGGGTGATAATTTACCCAAAGTAACTGTGTCAATAACACAACATACCTACATATTCTTCGGGATAGTTCAATATTGGGAAGATATATGCTTCCGACCATATCAGCTCCATCACCATGACCAAATACTTCCACCTCCGTATATGTGCCCACCTCCACAGTTGCGTCAGCTCATCTGCCACTAAAACCCTAATCCATGCCTCTTTTAATTCCGGATCCGACTATCATGAACGCTTTCCTTGCTGGCCTCTCCCGTAGCAGAGCTCATCAAATAAATGCTGCCAGTATCCTGAATCGCACCGGATTCAGTTCAAACACCACCCCTCTGCTCGCTGACATACATTGAGTCCTGGTCCTGCAACACCGCGGTGTAAAAATTCTCATTCCGGTTTTTAAATGGCCTGTTTAATATATTTTTATGTGGCTTGGTGTCACACTTTGTTTGATAACGCGCCTTGACAAGTGTTACTACGTTAAAGCTGCTGTAAAAATGCAAGTTATTTTTGTTTGTAGTTCATGATTCACTCGCAGTTAGATGGCAGGGACGTGATGTGTAGCAAACCCATTAACAGCGCGACATTATACCGTTAAATGGGAGACATTGTACGCTTAATGGGTAGAAATGGGAGTTAAAGGGAATACATGATACTATTAAAGGGAAAAGATGGTACAGTTATAGGAGGATTAATTACACTGTTAAAGAGGGGAAATGATAGGCGGTTACGGGCAGAGATATGGATAAAGGGGTGAAATTATACTGTCAACTCTGAGAATTGATACAAGTAAAATGGTGAATCTTACAGTTAAAAGCGAGAAACAATATCAGTAAACACAACAGTGATGCATCTAACCAAGGTGTTCTATAAATAACAAGTAATACAATGCTTTACCTGGGACCCCGATAGCTGCAATGACAGGATAGTAAAGGGCAAACACGAGACCTTTTGGGGATCCGTGCATTGCTGGAAGAAGCTCTGATCAGACGCCCCACTACATTCAAAGGTTCTTACATTTATATCTGTGGTCAGCCTCCAGGGAGATAATTAGTTGGTTTGATCTTGTTGATATTAATGACCGTAATCGAAGCAAACAGATTAAGGCAGCAGCTGTCATGTTCGTGTTTTTGTTTTGATGAAATGTATTTAATTGGATCTGGGTGCGGCTCAAAATGAAATAACAAGAGACCACAGTATGATTCCGATTAAAGTTCTTCAGAAGAAATAATTAAAACTTTGATATCTCGATGCCCTTGGTGAAAGCTGTTTTGAGCGTATTCGATACAGCAACCTGGAATAAACATAGAAACATAGAAACATAGAAAATAGGTGCAGGAGTAGGCCACTCGGCCCTTCGAGCCTGCACTGCCATTCAATGAGTTCATGGCTGAACATGCAACCTCAGTACCCCATTCCTGCTTTCTCGCCATACCCCTTGATCCCCCTAGTAGTAAGTACTATATCTAACTCCCTTTTGAATATATTTCGCGAATTGGCCTCAACAACTTTCTGTGGTAGAGAATTCCACAGGTTCACCACTCTCTGGGCGAAGAAGTTTCTCCTCATCTCAGTCCCAAATGGCTTACCCCTTATCCTTAGACTGTGACCCCTGGTTCTGGACTTCCCCAACATTGGGAACATTCTTCCTGCATCTAACCTGTCTAAACCCGTCAGAATTTTAAACGTTTCTATGAGATCCCCTCTCATTCTTCTGAACTCCAGTGAATACAAGCCCAGTTGATCCAGTCTTTAAATTATGTTCTTGAGCCAATAAGTGAAAAGGCATCATTAGATTCACTATGAGTAATGACCCTGAATTAGTCAATAATCGCATGGTATGGGAACACCTAGCTAATATGCCAATAACAAGATTGAATTCGATATTGGGGTTGAGAGGGAGCAGGGCGAGTTACTAAACAATTTTTAAGTTTACAAAAGTGGACTTTGGAGGGCTAAGGCAGCGACTGACCACAGTAGACTTTGTAGAACAAAAATAGAAAAACTACAGACAACAGTGGAAGGTTCAAAGAAGCATTGGTTAGAATACTACCTCTACATACCTGTGCAAAAACTGGGATACAATGAGTGTGAAAAGTATAGATGATGCAGAATTTCTAAAATGCAGTGTGCCGAACTTTTTTAGAAAATATGTAGCAAGCCCAAGAAGGGAGGGGCCTGTTCTGGACTTGGTTTCAGGAAATGAAGCTGGGCAGATGGAAGGGGTATCTTTGGGAAAGCATTTTGATATTAGTGATCATAATACAATTAGATTTAGGGCAGTTATGGAAAAGGAAAATTACAGACCAGGAATTAAATGTCTAAATTGGGGAAAAGTCTATTTTAACAAGCTGAGATGTGATTTAGCCAAAGTGGACTGGAAACAGCTGCTTGAATGTATCTCAGTGTCAGAGCAGTGGGAGGCATTGAAGGAGGAGATCCTGAGGGTTCAGAGTAAGTATGTTCCTTTATGGAGAAAGGGTGGGACTAACAAATCTGGAACACCCTGGATGTGAAGTGGCATGCATGGTAGGAAAAAGAAAGAAAGGGAGGCTTATGATCGATACCAAGTGCTCAAGACTGCAGAAAACTGAGGAGTTGTTAGCGGTTTCTACCTCGCCCAATTGCTGGTCAGACGGTTCGAATCGTCCCTGCCTTACAAAAGTTCTAGACCCAGGATTATTATTCAGAGTGTAAATGAAATAAGTCACGGACAGGAATGCTTTAGTGAAAAATTGTTCTTATATTTATTTGGTCGAACATACACGAGCTAAAACATGCACTACTAAACGAAATCACTATCTCTGTGGAGAATAAAATCAGGTTACCAACGATATATGTACAATAACCAACTGAGGACCTGTAACAAGGAGTAATTCCCTCTTGCTATGGCGGACTCTAACTCCACCCCTACCAACGAATTACCCAGTCGCATAAGTCCCTTCACCTGGCTAAACCAGACGACATTCCCTCCCCAAAATAGTCATGAAAAGCTTCACTTGGTGAGATAAACCCTGAACCCATACACCTCTGGTTACTGGCTGGGGACACTCGCGATCATGCTCACCACCACAAGCCGTTGGTCTCGATCGCCCAGCTCAGCACCTTCTTCTGTGGGACTGCCGCTTCTTCCTCTGATACTTCTTCTTGGTGGAGCGAGAGCAGGCGAGAGAGAGAGAATGGTGGGAAAAGAGACTATCTTTATAGGAGTCTTGCTACCCCTATCGTTCCCTTCAATCCTTAAAATTCTTTTGTTTCTAAGCACTCTGGTGCTTGGTCAGTGATGGGCCAATGATACCTGTGTTCCTAACACAGATGAGACTGCACACAGGGAGGTTAAAGTACCAGTGACCTCAGTCTTTATTAAGACACTCCAGAGTGAGGAACAGGCCTTAGGGGCCGGCTTATATACAGTGCCCCCAAGGGATGCTGGGATCCCTTGGGACTTCAGGGAATGCGTCCCTGGTGATGGAACATGGCAGTGCATGCTTTACAGATACACAACATCACTCCCCTCCCAAAGTCAAAGTGAAAACTAATTACAAGGTGAGGCAGTCAGAAGCCTTTCTTTCCCTGGTGGACCGCCTCGGTACAAATGTCTGTTCCAGTGTGTTGGCTGTGCCCTCGCTGGGCTGGCATGTTGTTGGCCCTGCAGGGCTGCTGGGTGAGCCTGGCCTTGCTGGGCTTTAGGCATGATTGGTTCAATTTCCTGGTCCGGGGTGGTGTCATTGATTCTTTGGGTGTGTTTTGTGGGATCAAAAAAGGTGATGTCTGCTGTGGGTTGTTCAGGGCAGTCTGTGAACCGCAGCCTCGTTTGGTCCAGGTGCTTTCTGCAAATTTGTCCATTGTCTAGTTTGACTACAAACACCCTACTCCCTTCTTTAGCTATCACCGTGCCCACGATCCACTTGGGACCATGTCCATAGTTTAGCACATACACAGGATCATTCAGATCAATTTCCCGTGACACAGTGGCGCGACCATCGTTTACATTTTGTTGCTGCCGCCTGCTCTCTACCTGATCATGCAGGTTGGGGTTAACCAGCGAGAGTCTGGTTTTAAGTGTCCTTTTCATGAGTAGCTCAGCCGGGGGCACCCCTGTGAGCGAGTGGGGTCTCGTGCGGTAGCTGAGCAGTACTCGGGATAGGCGGGTTTGGAGTGAGCTTTCTGTGACTCGTTTAAGGCTCTGTTTGATGGTTTGTACTGCCCGCTCTGCCTGCCCATTGGAGGCTGGTTTAAACGGGGCCGAGGTGACATGTTTGATCCCATTGCGAGTCATGAATTCTTTAAATTCAGCACTGGTGAAACATGGCCCGTTGTCACTGACCAGTATGTCAGGCAGGCCATGGGTGGCAAACATGGCCCTCAGGCTTTCAATGGTGGCGGTGGTGGTGCTTCCCGACATTATTTCACATTCAATCCATTTTGAAAAAACATCCACCACCACCAGGAACATTTTACCTAGAAACGGGCTCGCATAGTTGACATGGATCCTCGACCATGGTCTGGAGGGCCAGGACCACAAACTTAGAGGTGCCTCTCAGTTGAGCAACATGCCCAGAGCACACACGCTGCATTGCCGTACTCAGGTCTCTAAGTCAGAGTCGATACCGGGCCCCACACATGGGATCTGGCTATCGCTTTCATCATTAGAATACCCGGGTGTGTGCTGCGGAGATCCGAGATGAACATCTCCCTCCCCTTTTTTGGTAGCACTACATGGTTACCCCACAACAGGCAGTCTGCCTGAGTGGACAGCTTAGGGAAGAATGTTCCCGATGTTGGGGAAGTCCAGAACCAGTGGACATAGTATAAGGATAATGGGTAAGTCATTTAGGACTGAGATGAGGAGAAACTTCTTCATTCAGAGAGTTGTTAAACTGTGTAATTCCCTACCACAGACAGTTGTTGATGCCAGTTCATTGGATATATTCAAGAGGGAGTTAGATATGGCCCTGATGGCTAAAGGGACCAAGGGGTATGGAGAGAAAGCAGGAACGGGGTACTGAGGTGAATGAACAGCCATGATCTTATTGAATGGTGGTGCAGGCTTGAAGGGCCGAATGGCCTACTCCTGCACCTATTTTCTATGTTTCTATGTCTTCTTCGGGCACCACACAGGCAGATGGACTTCAGTCAGGTTCAGGATCACGGATGCCATGGAATAGTGCAGGTTCTGAAACAAAACGTTTTCAGTAGGGAGTAACACCAACCCATTCCCTGGACCCCTGGTGGGGGTGGAACACCTATCTACAGTCGTCTGTACCTTCGGGGCTCGGGGCGGGGGCTTCCCGGTGTATGAAATGAGCTCTGTGGTGTTAATGGTGTTCGGGGGATTTGGGATCACGCAGGAGTCCACACTCCGATCCCAACTGATCCCATCCCCGGCGTCCTGCCATTGCCTGCTAAAGGCGATTGACACCCTCGCTGGGCAGATCTTTTACTACCCCACATACACACATACATCCCTTCCTCGGATTCCCACCACTTATCCCAACACACATTCACTCCTCCCTGAGAACCCCGATCGTCCGGTACGTGTTGTTACTTAATCTTTCCCAGCCAGTTGTCTGGTCCCCTGAGTCCATGCTCAGTTTCCTGAGTCACCTCCACTTTCCCAGTGGAATGTGCCCCCTACAGCTAAGTCTCACCCGTTTACCCTCTGTTACCCTAACACGGGAGGTGGTAACCCCTATTCTCGGGCATGTGATTAACACTTCTCCGTAGGTGAACTTATCATGGCTGGAATACCAGGTGGAACTCGACTCCAGCCATTCAGGCCATCTTTCCTCATGGAGATAGATGCTCGCCCCATCCTTCGAGCCACCTCCAGTGATCACAGTCGGTCCGTCTCCGCCGGTGCAGCCGAAGACAACCGATTCCTCGGTGTTGTCCCTGCGACTCGTGCTGGTTTCAATCATAATGATCAGGGTTACTATGGCTGACTTCATCTTGTTCTTAGGCGTTCCCTGAAAACACACAGAATCACAACGTTGTCCTTGGGGTGATGCCTCACCTTTCCAGACGCAGCACCACTCGATTACCTTTTGTAACCAGAATTATCGCAAACTATACAGACAAGCTAAAGAAAACAGACAGGAGAGAAAAAAGTTATGTACAGCGCCACTCATCTCCGGGTGGCCACACTGGGCCTCCTCGACCCTGTGCCTCTTACCACCCGGCTTCCTTCATTCACCAGTGTGTAAGGAGGCGTCCACAGCGCCCTTGGAAATGGGAATACCTCTTCACTACAGCAATCGATGTCCCCCGTGCTCAGAGGCAGAGCAAAACCTCACCTTCGCTTGAGCCAGGCACCAGAGAACAGACCAGCACAGCACCCGAGGCACAGACCGCCATCACAACTGCGTGGCAATGATCCGACCGGAACAACCTAAAAGTACCTTCCCAGCTCCAGTGGCAAGACTCCTGGGGAGGAAGATCGAATTCACAGGAAGTCTTCCAGCTTTTGTGGCAGAATCGCCGGGGAGAAGGATCAAGGCAGTCGACCTCGAGGACAGAGGCAAGATGGCGTCCCTGATGCAGCGAGGAGCAGCGGCTGAAAAACAAGATGGCCGTGGCCATATCACGAGGTGAAACGCTGAGGGACCAACACGTGTCTAACAAAGGATTTGATTGGAGTAAAGCCAGCAGGGTTTTCTTAAAGGAGACCGGCAATCAACGGAACTTAAAGAGACATTGTATGCATGGCAATCAATGTAACGAACCGAATAAGATTGTGAACAAAATGTTGTTGCGAGATGTCGTGAATAGAGTGTCCCCAAAAGAAGCAAGTGAGTGAATTTGGGAGTGTGAAGGCACTGATCCTGATACCCTGCCCCAGGTCTATCCCACACTGCAGGCACCCGATGGCACTATTCACCACGGATCTAGAAACAAAAACAGCGCCAATACGCGCGTCGGCCACCGTTACCCACCACCCGGGTGGAGACGGCACAGCCCCCGGACACAGTCGCTACCTCGGCCATGTCCGGGAGCGAAAGGTCAGATCCAACGGGACCTGGAACAGCCAGGTTCCCAACACCGTTAGAGAGCAGGCAGAAGATTCTGCAGCCCTCAAAGGAGGACAGGGAGGCCACACACATCTTTGGCTCTGCCCACCACTAGGCAACGGCAAAGACCCTGAGTCCTGGCTAGGTGAGTGAACCAAGCCCCCCCACTAGCAGGGGGCACAGTGTCACTATCAGATGACTAGGACTCTGTCCGGTTGCTCTGGAACCTGCGTCCTTGCATACCTGTACTGCTACCTCAGTACTGACCATGACTGAACCATGAATGCAATCTGCCCAATCCTGTCGCACAACCGAAAAACTGAACCAATGTAAGTCATTGAACCAAGGTGTCACGATACAAACTGTAACTTCCTTTCTTTGTACTTGCACTGTGTCTGATCCTGTATGACCTGTATGATCTCACTGTGGGGGGTGGGGGGGAAATGGATGTATGTAGCCATGGACACACACATGGATCACAACCAGAACCCACTGGAACCTCCACAGCATCATCGAACTATCCAAACTGGTAACCACTACACAACGTTGTGGTAAAAGGACTTGGGGGTTAACAGGGAGAGAGCCAAGCCAAAGCACAGCCAACGTGCAAGGGCTATTGGCACTTTAGTCTGGGGAGAGCTAAGCCAGAGCACATAATGCAAAGGTAATCAGCACAAAGGACTTGGGGGAGAGTGATGTTACATATACAAACTATAGATATACTCTCTGTGTAGTGACTGTATATTTGCATAAGATGGAGACTTGTTACCTGATGTACTCTCAATAAGGTTTACACTGTGTATATACTATGCTGACACCACTAGAGGGTGCAAATGGTCGAGACTGGGGTTTCCTGCCCCTGTGGGAGAGACTGTCCACCAGAGGGCACTGTGGTGGGAGACCTGAGGGAGACCATAGGTGTGCAGGGCCCAGTATAAAAGGCTGCCCACAATGCAGGTGCCTCACTCTGGAGTTACGAATAAAGGACCAAGGTCACTACAGTTTGAGTATAACACATTACCCCGTGGAGTCATTCATAAGTGCATTACAGACATAACAGGGAATACGCTGTGCTTCGAGATGGGCTGGCTCAGACCCCAATTAGAACTAATGGCAAGACTTCTAGGTGAGTCTCCTGTCTCCTTCCGTAACCTTTCCTTGATGGTCCTATTCATCCGCTCCACAATCCCCGATGACTGCGGGTTGTGGGCGATGTGCCATTTACCCTCTACACCTAACATCTTCAGAGTCGCCTGCATGACTGCCCCTGTGAAGTGACTCCCCTGATCGGACTCCACATACTGTGGTAGCCCCCATCTAGAGAACACTTCTCTGACTAGAATCCTTGTGGTCCCCAAAGCTGTGGCTGTTCGGCACGGGAAGGCTTCTACCCATTTAGAGAATACCTCTACCAGGACCAGGCAGTAATTGTATCCCTCCTGCATGCTGGGCAGCGGTCCGATATAATCATCCTGTATGGACTGCCATGGTCCCTCCACTCTCCTAGTGTGTCCCATGGATACCTTCCTTTTCTGGGGGTCAGGGCACACCAAACAATCCGCGCAGAAGTCAAGGTTGTCCTCCCTCAGTTGCGGCCACCACCCTGCCTGTTCCACCCGTTGCCAGGTGGTGTCCGGCCCGGGGTGTCCTGCTCCTGGACCCTCGTGGGCCAACTGAAGGAATTCTCTCTGGTGCTGCTGTGGGACTACCCACTGTTCCCCTCTGAAAACCATCACTTCCTTTACTGTAATACCTTCTATCCGTATGGACCCTGTACCTTAACCCCCTTTGCCAGCATCTCCAGAACAGTCTTTAGGATGGGATCCTGTGACTGGACCATTTTTAAGTCCTGGGCCAATGCTACTCCTGCACTCCCTTGTGTCCCACCTCTGTCCCTGATCGCTGCTACTGGACTCAACCCGTAAGGATCCCAAAATGTGCCCGTTCTTTGGCCAGTACGTCGGCCTGGTGATTGCCCTCCGCACAGGGTTCTGTCTTAGAATGGTCCTTGACTTTGTGGATATAGAAATCCCCCAGGGTTCCTATCGATGTTAAGATCTGTTGCAACAATGGCTTGGTTGCTAGGGGTTTCCTGTCTGCAGATGTGAACCCGCGATGAGACCAAATGGCTAAATATTCTGTACATGAATTGTAAGTTAACATGCTGTCCGAGCAAATCGTGTCGGGTGTAGGGAACTCTTCATGGTGGGTAACCACATATACCACCGCCGATAATTCAGCATGCTGGGTGCTCATGGTGCTCGGGAGTTTAATGGCCTTGGCAATGTCTGCCTTTGGGTCAAGATCCTGCCTCCAGTGAGTCGCTCCCCTGCCACCACTGTACTGGACCCATCTACATAGATCTCACGGCCCATGGCATGGATCCCAGCCCGAAACCCTATGTCTGCATCCCATACTCCTTCAACAGAACATTTATGAGCCACCCCTGGGTAGATCAAATTTGCAGCGAGCTTGGGCTCACAGAGGCCTTTCATGCTCAAATTCATCTGCAAGAGCAATAAGACTTTACTATACAGTATAAATGCACACGAGGCCCATGCTTGAGAGAAGGTCAGTCTGTGACCTGTCCTTTATTCCTTAGCACTTAAGTGATGAAGGTGGGCGGAGCTTCCCCTTTTCTGCCCGAAGGTCCAGGTTAGGCATGTCTCCCACAAGTTCACCACCTAGTGGTCATTGTTCTCACAGTGTACAACATAGGTCAGATCATACATGGGTTACAATGACAGTTGAATACATGACATCACCTCCCCACCCAAAGTCTTATTAGGATCACAGGTTGAGTCTCTCTGGTGGTTTACGCTCCCTTGTAGAGCGCCTGAGTTGGGGCTCCGGTTGTTGGGCGCTGGCCTGAGTGTCTGCTGTTTGCAGTGCCTCAGGTCTGTCCGGACTGCCCACAGTGACTGGGCTCTCCTCCCTTTGGTTCCAGTGTTCGGTCACCTGTGGTGGAGTAAACTCTATATCGTGTTCTTCCTCTGCTGCATCTACGGGGTTGCTGAACCTCCTTTTTGTTTGATCCACATGTTTGCGGCAGATTTGTCCATTGGTAAGTTTAACTACCAGAATCCTATTTTCCTCTTTGGCAATCACAGTGCCTGCGAGCCATTTGGGCCCTGCAGCATAGCTGAGGACAAAAACAGGTTCATTTACATCAATACATCGCGCCCTCGCATTCCTGTCATGGTAGTCATATTGTGACTGGCGCCTGCTCTTGACAATTTCTTTCATAGTGGGGTGTATAAGGGATAACCGGGTTTTGAGCATCCTTTTTAATTAGCAGTTCTGCGGGTGGAACCCCTGTGAACGAGTGTGGTCGGGATCTATTGGCCAACAGTGATAAATGCCTTTGTAGGGAACCCCCTTGGATTCTGAGCATCCCCTGTTTGATTATCTGCACTGCTCGTTCTGCCTGGCCGTTTGAGGCCGGCTTGAATGGTGCCGTTCGAACATGGTTAATTCCATTGCCTGCCATGAAGTCCTGGAATTCAGTGCTTGTGAAGCACGGGCCATTGTCGCTGACCAAGATGTCCGGTAGACCGTGGGCGGCGAACATTGCCCGTAGACTTTCTACCGTGGCAGAGGATGTGCTTGAATTTAAAATTTCACACTTGATCCATTGGGAGTAGTCGTCTACTACAACCAAAAACATTTTCCCCATGAAAGGACCTGCGTAGTCCACATGGATGCATGATCAAGGATTGGCGGGCCAGGACCAGGGTCTAAGGGGGAGCTTTCCTGGGTGCATTGCCCAGCTGGGCACACATGTTGCACCTGCGAACACAAAGTTCCAGATCTGCGTCTATCCCTGGTCACCAAACGTGTGACCTGGCAATTGCCTTCATCATGACAATACCCGGGTGCTCATTGTGGAGTTCTCTGATGAACACCTCTCTGCCCATCTGGGGCATGAATACGCGGTTTCCCCACAGTAGGCAATCGGCCTGAATTGAGAGTTCATCCCTGCGCCTGTGAAATGGTTTAAATTCCTCAGGGCATGCCCTGTACGTGGCTGCCCAGTCCCCATTCAGGACACATTTTTTGACTAGAGACAATAGCGGGTCTCTATTTGTCCAGACTTTAATCTGACGGGCTGTCACGGGTGAGCCTTCGTTTCTGAAAGCTTCAACAGCCATGACCATCTCAGCACCATGCTCGGTAGCCCCCTCAGTGGTGGCTAGTGGGAGCCTGCTGAGTGCATCGGCGCAGTTTTCGGTGCCCGGTCTGTGCCGAATTGTATAGTCATAGGCGGCTAACGTGAGTGCCCACCTCTGTATGCGGGCCGATGCGTTTGCATTTATGGCCTTGTTGTCGGCCAAAAGGAATGTTAGGGGTTTGTGATCTGTCTCCAGCTCAAATTTCTTGCCAAACAGGTACTGGTGCATTTTCTTCACCGCATATACACATGCGAGCGCTTCCTTTTCTATCATCCTGTCGTCCCTTTCTGCCTGGAACAGACTCCTGGAGGCATAAGCTACTGGCTGTAACTGACCCTTGGCATTGACATGCTGCAACACACACCCGACACCATAGGACGACGCATCGCACGTTAACACAAGTTTCTTACATGGGTCATATAGCGTTAACAGATTGTTGGAACATAACAAATTGCGTGCTCTATTAAAAGCCCTTTCCTGGCTGTCCCCCCAGACCCATTCGCGACCTTTGCGTAGGAACACGTGTAGCGGC
The DNA here is from genome assembly GCF_044704955.1 of Pristiophorus japonicus. Classification (NCBI taxonomy): domain Eukaryota; kingdom Metazoa; phylum Chordata; class Chondrichthyes; family Pristiophoridae; genus Pristiophorus; species Pristiophorus japonicus. The sequence continues at coordinate 620,846 of NW_027252505.1, forward strand.
TCTAGCAGCGTGCTCAATTTGGGAAGAAAGTTACCAAAATAGTTCAGGAGCCCCAGGAACGAACGCAGCTCCGTCGTGTTACAGGGTCTGGGTGCTCTCTGGATCGCTTCCGTCTTGGACACAGTAGGGCTGATCCCGTCTGCTGCTACCCTCATCCCCAGGAATTCTAACTCTGGAGCTAGGAAGATGCACTTCACCTTTTTCAGTCGCAGACCTACCCGGTCCAGTCTGCATAGCACCTCCTCCGTATAGTAACCCGTGATGTGGATGTCGTCCTGAAAAACCACCATCACTGGAATCGACTTGAGGAGGCTTTCCATATTTCGTTGGAAGATCGCGGCGGCCGAGCGAATCCCGAACGGACATCTGTTGTACTCAAACAACCCCTTGTGTGTCGTGATGGTGGTCAGCTTCTTCGACTCACTCGCCAGCTCCTGGGTCATGTAAGCTGAGGTCAGGTCCAATTTTGAAAAAAGTTTGCCACCGGATAGCGTTGCAAAGAGGTCCTTCGCTCTCGGTAGCGGGTACTGGTCTTGGAGTGACACCTGATTGATGGTGGCCTTGTAATCACCACATATCCTGACCGACCCATCCGCCTTGAGCACCGGCACAATCGGGCTCGCCCAGTCACTGAATTCGACTGGCGAGATGATGCCTTCCCTCAGCAGGCGGTCCAATTCGCATTCTATCTTTTCCCGCATCACGTACGGCACCGCTCTGGCCTTGTGGTGTACTGGCCTGGTGTCCGGGTTTATGTGAATCACTACCTTGGCCCCCATGAAAGTGCCAATGCCGGGTTGAAATAATGAGTCAAATTTGTCCAGGATCTGTGAGCATGATACTCGCTCCACAGAGGAAATTGCATTGACATCGCCCCATTTCCAGTTCATGACAGCCAGCCAACTCCTCCACAGTAGTGCGGGACCGTACCCCAGGACAACCCAGAGTGGCAACCTGTTCTCCGAATCTTTGTGGGTTACGACTACCGTGGCACTGCCTAGCACCAGAATGATCTCCTTTGTGTATGTCCGTAGCTGTGCGTCAATCGGCGATAATTTTGGCCTCCTGGCCTTGGACTCCCACAACTTTTTGAACTGTTTGATACCCATCAGGGACTGGCTGGCCCTCGTGTCTAGCTCCATTGATACTGGGATGCCATTGAGGAGCACTTTCATCATTATCGGTGGCATCCTGGTGTATGAACTGTATACGTGCTCCACATGAACTCGCTGAATTTCAGCTTCCAGCGATTTCCCCCAGCGTTCATTTCTGCAATTTCTGCAGGTATTTTGCTCATCTCTGCAAACTCCGGCTGAGTGTGTGCCTCCATGCCTCCAACATGAGCTGCTGTTTGAAACATAAGGTCCCTTGCCAGTCGATCGTCCCTGACTGCCCCTGTTATTGTCCTTGAGTGCACCATTAACAGGTGTTGATGGCCCCATTACTGGCCGCATTGTCCCTTGCAATGGTGTGAATCATCGTTCAGCTTGCCATTGTCTCTGTCGAACTCCCCCTCTGGGTTCGACTACATGTTGGGGCATGCCCGATTGCCCTTGTCTGCCTGGAGAACTGTGTGCTGCTTTAACAATGTTGAATCTCTGTCCCAACCATTCCTTAACACAGTACCTCTCGTCTGTTCTGCTAGTGGCCATGCTCACGTGGTTTAAATCCCAGTTTCTCATCGCCATTGACACGTCCTTACTCTACAGTCGAAATGCACACGAGGCCCATGCTTGAGAGAAGGTCAGTCTGTGACCTGTCCTTTATTCCTTAGCACTCAAGTGATGAAGGTGGGCGGAGCTTCCCCTTTTCTACCCGAAGGTCCAGGTTAGAAGTGTCTCCCACAAGTTCACCACCTAGTGGTCATTGTTCTCACAGTGTACAACTTAGGCCAGATTATACATGGGTTACAATGCTGGTTGAATACATGACAAAGTCCAGCGAGCAATGCGTGCACTGCTCACCGTGCCGTCCTTTATCCTCCCATCCAGAAGCATCTGAGTGGGCGTATGTTGGGTTAGGAGAGTTATCGGGGACACCCCTGTGAAGATTTGTGATCTCTTCACGGCCCAATGTGTGGCGAGCAGGTGCCTCTCACAATTGGAGTACCCCCTCTCTACATCTGTGAGGATCCTTGATGAGTATACCACAGGCCTCAGCTTGCCATGCTGCTCCTGGAGCAGCAGTGCGCTCAAACTGTCCCCTGTGGCAGCTACCCCCAAAAAGAACTCCTCTCCCCCATCAATCGCTCCTAAAGCCCGGTGCGGTCTGCAGATCTCTCTTCAGAAGACTAAAAGCTGCCATGCAGTCCTTATCCCACTCCCAGCCCACTCCCTTGTGGAGGAGCCGGAGTAGAGGGGTTACCGAAGTGGCATAGTCCTCTATGAAATCCCTGCAGTACCCTGTGAGTCCCAGGAAGTATCTTACCCCCGTTACCCTGGTCAGGGCAGGTAGCTCCTGTACCGCCTTCCTCCTCGCCTCATCGATGGCCCTCTCCCCAGCACGCACGGTCAGCCCGAGCAATTTTACTTCCTCCTGGCCGATCTGTGCTTTCCTGGGATTAACCTTGAACCCAGCTTCCTTTAACAGACTCAGCAGCTCAGCCAGCAGTGGGCCATACTCCTCCCACTTGTCGGAGAACAAAAGCAGGTCGCCCACGTACTGCACAAGCTGCTGTGGTCTGCTGAACGCTTTTAAACACTTGGTCAGACATTGGTGGGAAATAGAAGGACTGTTCTGAAACCCTTGGGGAAGGCAGGTCCAAGTGTACTGCTGACCCTTGAAAGTGAATGTGAACTTATACTGGCCCTCCCTTTTGAGAGGGATAGACCAGAATCCATTCGAAATGTCCAGCACCGTGAATGTTTTCGCAGATGCTGGGATACTCCCGATCAGGTCGGCTACGGCTGTGACAGTTGGGGCACAGGCTGGGATGTTCTTGTTAAGAACCCGATAGTCCACAGTGTCTCTCCACGAATTGTCTGGTTTCTTAACCGGACAAATCGGAGAGTTCACATGGGTCGCTATGGGTCTCAACACACCCTGCTCAACCAGTGATACTAATGGCGTCTCTAAATCTGCCTCTGCCTCTCTGGGGAAGTTGTACTGTTTCTGTGGTCGGGCCATGGGGTCTACTTCTACTCTGTCCTCCACCCCTGCTACCCTCCGGCAGTCGTTCTTGTGTGTAGCGAATGCCATGAGATTGGCTCGCACATCCGCCCCCTGTACTCCTTCGGGGTAGAAGTGACCAAAAGTTCAAGGTCATAACTACCTTGGGCTTCATCGTACACTCGGTTCCCTTGCCTTGCTTCGCTGGTATAACTACCATCTCCTTCTCATTTCCCGGGCATACTGCCCTCCATAGACAGTGATTCCGGAAATCCACCAATATCTTGTGGGCCAGTATGAAGTCTGCCCCCAAAATGCCTATTCCCTCCCGCTCCCACCGCATCAGGACACAGTGTTCCCAGATCAATGGCTAGCGGGATGGAGAAAGACTCTGTTTGTTCGTTCCCGGTGAACCCGAGTAAGTTATATGGGATTCCGTTCGATAGAGGTGATGTGGCCGGGTTATCTGCATAGACAATAGTGCTTGAAGCTCCAGTGTCCAGCAGATAGGTCCCTTGGACCTTCTCCACCCCCATCTTCACGCACGGTCTTCTCCAAACATCATAACTTAGTGGCACAGGTAAACGGCTGAGAGGCCCCTGGTCATGTGTCGGGATTGTACGGGGCAGATGGGAGTACGCTGCCTGCTGCCCTGTCCACCCTACCCTGCCCTGCCGGAAAGACTGTGTGGAGAGCAGCCACTAATACCGTGAATGGATCAGTGCTGTTTCCCGCCACAGCTGTGGCTTTCTGAGCTGCGGCTTTCCGCGCTGGCGCTGGATGATCCCCTTTCCCGCTCCCTTTGTTAGGGACTGGGCAGTCTTTCCTCCAGTGCCCTTTACTGCCGCACCCATAACAACCCTGTCTCTTCTCTGAGCTACCCCCTTCCTGGAGCCACTCCCTCCTAACGTTGCCTCCACTAGACTTTACCTGGTGCACTCTGCCCTTTGGTTTGTCATCCTCACCCCGACCATTCTTAAACGAGAGAGTTAACTGCTGGATCACCCCCTCTTCTGTGGTCTGGGGATCCCTGGAATCGAACCACCCCTCTGCTTTGGCATTGATCCTGGGCAGGCTGTTCACTGCCAGGGTCCTCAGCCAGTGAGCCCTCGGCTCCCCCTGCAGCTGTACCTAGTCGGGCACCCCACACAGGCACTCCGGTAAACGGCCCAAAGGCTGTCCGCGAAATCCTGCGGTACCTCCCCAACTAACTGCAGTATCCTTTCCACTCAGGAGAAGGGACTTCCATCATTGAGGCCCATAGCCTCTAGGATGTCATCCTTTATCCCCTCTAACGTACCCTGCCCCCTCTTGCTACCCGCTGAGAGCGACTGGTACAACCAACTATCCAGGGAAAACAAAAGTAAAATGGACAGATGGGATGCCTTTGCTGGTCAGTTTGGTCAGGTTAGAGACCATTGCCTACAGCTGGGAGGTCGTATACAGGACCACGAAGTCACTCTGCAGTGGGCCTTGCACTTGACCGCCTATGGGCGCACCGTATTTCCGCTGTCGGGCGGTGGTCGAGCGTCCTCCTCTGCCTCACAGTCCTCCCTATCCTTTCCCTGCTCTTCCTCATCTACCCGGGCCATTCCCGGAGCTACCAAGCAGACCATCCCTTTGGCCTTAGAAAGAGCATCAGTTAAATTCTGGATCTGCTCCTGGCAAGCACCATGATTACACGTATCAAAACCTCTAGTGCTGGCGACTCTGTATGTCACCTCAATATCCTTCAACTGCTCTTCCAGTGCCTTTACCTCACTCCACAAACAAACGTTCTGCTCACCAACCGTCCTCTCATTCCCCTTTGCCTCAGTTACTTGGCATTGCAGGAACTCCTTATGGTTACGGAAGGTTTTCTCCTGGCTTATTCTTCCCCTCTTCTCATCCCTTAACTGCGTGCATAACCTGCTCCCTACTACAGGCCTTGCGTCTGACTGTGCCTCGGAGTCCCTGAGCTCTGCCTCTAACTTACCAATCTGCTCATCGAGCTGTTGGACTTGTCTTTGTGGACAGACAAGCCATATCGCCTTTTCAATGCTGCACCTATGCTCCTCACCCTTCGTCCATTCTGCCGCTGCGTCCACTGGACGCTCAGCACACAACAAGCCCAGCACCCATTTCTTAGTGGTGTTAACCTTCTGGACACTTGGGGAGGTACCAGCGGATTGGAAAGCAGCTAATGTAGCGCCTATGTGTAAAAAAGGGGGCAGACAAAAGGCAGGTAACTATAGGCCGGTTAGTTTCACATCTGTAGTGGGGAAAATGCTTGAAGCTATCATTAATGAAGAAATAGCGGGACATTTAGATAGGAATAGTGCAATCAAGCAGACGCAACATGGATTCATGAAGGGGAAATCATGTTTAACTAATTTACTGGAATTCTTTGAGGATATAACGAGCATGGTGGATAGAGGTGTACCGATGGATGTGGTGTATTTAGATTTCCAAAAGGCATTCGATAAGGTGCCACACAAAAGGTTACTGCAGAAGATAAAGGTACGTGGAGTCAGAGGAAATGTATTAGCATGGATAGAGAATTGGCTGGCTAACAGAAAGCAGAGAGTCGGGATAAATGGGTCCTTTTCGGGTTGGAAATCGGTGGTTAGTGGTGTGCCACAGGGATCGGTGCTGGGACCACAAATGTTTACTCTATACATAGATGACCTGAGAGAATGGACAGAGTGTAGTGTAACAAAATTTGCAGATGACACAAAGATTAGTGGGAAAGCGGGTTGTGTAGAGGACACAGAGAGGCTGCAAAGAGATTTAGATAGGTTAAGCGAATGGGCTAAGGTTTGGCAGATGGAATACAATGTCGGAAAATGTGAGGTCATCCACCTTGGAAAAAAAACAGTAAAAGGGAATATTATTTGAATGGGGAGAAATTACAACATGCTGAGGTGCAGAGGGACCTGGGGGTCCTTGTGCATGAAACTCTTTTGGAGTCCTTGTGCATGAATCCCAAAAAGTTAGTTTGCAGGTGCAGCAGGTAATCAGGAAGGCGAATGGAATGTTGGCCTTCATTGCGAGAGGGATGGAGTACAAAAGCAGGGAGGTCCTGCTGCAACTGTACAGGGTATTGGTGAGGCCGCACCTGGAGTACTGCGTGCAGTTTTGGTCACCTTACTTAAGGAAGGATATACTAGCTTTGGAGGGGGTTCAGAGACGATTCACGAGGCTGATTCCGGAGATAAGGGGGTTACCTTATGATGATTGATTGAGTAGACTGGGTCTTTACTCTTGAAGTTCAGAAGGATGAGGGGTGATCTTATAGAAACATTTAAAATAATGAAAGAGATAGACAAGATCGAGGCAGAGAGGTTGTTTCCACTGCTCAGGGAGACTAGAACTAGGGGGCACAGCCTCAAAATACGGGGGAGCCAATTTAAAACTGAGTTGAGAAGGAATTTCTTCTCCCAGAGGGTTGTGAATCTGTGGAATTCTCTGCCCAAGGAAGCAGTTGAGGCTAGCTCACTGAATGTATTCAAATCACATATAGATAGATTTTTAATCAATAAGGGAATTAAGGGTTATGGGGAGCGGGCGGGTAAGTGGAGCTGAGTCCATGGCCAGATCAGCCATGATCTTGTTGAGTGGTGGAGCAGGCTCGAGGGACTAGATGGCCTAATCCTGTTCCTAATTCTTATGTTCTTATGTTCTTCTGAAATACATATGAAGAATTCCCTTCCTCCATTTGGGATTGTTCGCCAGAAGCTCTGTCCATGACTGATTTACACTCCTTTAACCCAGGTCCTGCCTCGGTCACCATGAGATGTTAGCGGTTTTGCTCCGAGCCCAATTGCAAGACGGACAGTTTGAATCGCCCCCGCCTTACGAAAGTTCTAGACCCAGGAATTATTATTTATTTGGTCTAACATACACTGGCTAAAACATGCACTACTAAACACAATCACTGTCTCTGTGGAGAATAAAATCCAGGTTACAAACAACATACATACAGTACAGAAATGAGACCTAGTAACCTGCAGTAATTCCCTGGTGGATTCTAACTCTACCCCTACCAACAAATTACCCTGCCCAGAATAGTCCTGAAAAGCTTCACTTCTGAGAAAACCCTGAGCCCTTCTCCAGCTGGCCTGGGATATCTGGTTACTGGCTTGGGACACTCGCGACCATGCTCACCACCACATGCAGCCGGTTTCCTTGCTCAGCTCAGCTGTGGGAAGTCACTGCCTGGTCTTCAGTCTCGGTGGCTTCTTCTGTGGCACTGCGGCCTCTTCCTCTGGTCCATCGATCTTGGAGCGAGAGCGAGAGGGAGAGAGGGCTCTCTCTAGATACAAGTTGCAAGCTGCCAGCTACAAGCTTCACTCCAAGCTCCAAGCTAAAAATAAAGTGGAAAGATCCTGTCTTTATGGGAGTCTTGCTATCCCTAACTTTCCCGACAAGCTTTAAAACCCCTTTGTTCCTAAGCACGGGTACTGAGTCAGTGATGGGCCATCCAACCCATGTGGCCCTTCATCTGGGCATCTCTCTCAGTCTTTGTGTTGGGAAAAACCCGGCTCCTCCTTGGCTGGCCAGGTTGGTGGGTTCATTGTTCTGCTTTCCTTTTGAGATGGAGGTGAGAAATGCTTTTGCATATTAGACGGTTTTGTCAGTGGCCCCCCTTCCTGGCCGACAGCTCTTTTGTCAATATTCATGGCCCCCCCTTCCTTTAGCTGGGGCTGGTGGGTAAACCCGTTCTGGATGACTGGTAGTTCGTTTGTCACAGCTAACTGCCATGCGGTCTCTGGAGTTTTAACAAAACCAGCTTTTTCACATATCTGCGCAGGGTGACCCCGTAAAATCCAGGAAATATTCTCGACTGAGTCCATTCTTTAAACAGAAGCTTTCTGATCTCTTCAGCTGTCTCAGAACTGATGCGATGTTCAGTGAAAAGCTCAAATGTGAGAGTTACAAAGATGATCTTAAAGGATGTGAAATAGAAGCTGGAGCGTTGCAAATGTTGAGAGAGGTAATTACAGCCGTTCCGAAGGGGGAACTGAGAGAAGGACTGGGTCTCTCAACTAACTATTCAGCATTTCTGTCATCCTGTACTCTATGTTGTTACACTTCTCCCACAAAGCAGAGAAAATTGTTAAAAACTGTGCAGGGGGCAACAGACTTGTTCGAAGACAGCGATTGCAAGTTTACATTGTGTAAACAGCACGGAATTCAGTCGGAAACATCAAAAATTGAAAGTTGACTTTTAAGTGAAAATGGATATGGTGATCACAAACCAACAGACTTTAAAATGGTATCCTGAGAATCGGGATCTGCAGCAACCCTACTTTGACCCTAATCGTGCAGCTACAGAGTTTGAATCAAGCAATTGTGGACATTAACCATCACCCTGCGGAAAGTGGGAACGCTTGCCCAGATAAGGCCTGCAGTGAGGCAAAGAGAAGAAGTGGGGGAATGTGGGAGTACAAGCCGGAATTTCTGAACGCTTTGCCTCGGCTGTGGTCTGGAAATATCGAAAGGATTTAAAGTTGGAAGATTCCAGATTGGATCAGAAGAGGCTGGTCGACGATACGATGCCTTTTAGCCAGTGAAATGTTGAGTATTTGAGGGTAACTTGTTGCTATGTGAATAATAATCTACGCATGGAATCAAAGAAACTCTTCCACTGATCATCTGAGTTGTGTATGGTCATTCATGACATTGTCTGCATTTCAGCAGCTTATTACTATTTGATGACATCTGTATGTTAAATAATCTGATTAGAAACATAGAAACATAGAAAATAGGTGCAGGAGTAGGCTGTTCGGCCCTTCGAGCCTGCACCAACATTCAATATGATTATGGCTGATCATGCAACTTCAGTACCCCATTCCTGCTTTCTCTCCATACCCCTTGATCCCTTTAGCCATAAGGGCGACATCTAACTCCCTTTTGAATATATCTAACGAACTGGCCTCAACAACGTTTTGTGATAGAGAATTGCACAGGTTCACAATTCTCTGAGTGAAGAAGTTTCTCCTCATCTCGGTCCTAAGTTTCTCCTCATCTCGGTCTTATCCTTAGACTGTGACCCCTGGTTCTGGACTTCCCCAACATCAGGAACATTCTTCCTGCATCTAACTTGTCCAATCCTGTAAGAAGTTTATATTTTTCTTTGAGATCCCCTCTCATTCTTCTAAATTCCAGTGAATATAAGCCTAGTCGATCCAGTCTTTCTTCATATGTCAGTCCTGCCATCCCGGGAATCAGTCTGGTGAACCTTCACTGCACTCCCTCGATAGAAATAAGGTCCTTCCTCAGATTAGGAGATCAAAACTGTACACAATATTTAAGGTGTGGCCTCACCAAGGCCCTCTACAACTGCAGTAAGACTTCCCTGCTCCTATACTCAAATCCTCTCGCTATGAAGGTCAACATACCATTTGCCTTCTTCACCGCCTGCTGTACCTGCATCCCAACTTTCAATGACTGATGAACCATGACACCAAGGTCTCATTGCACCTCCCCTTTTCCTAATCTGCCGCCATTCAGATAATATTCTGCCTCCCTATTTTTGCCACCAAAATGGATAATCTCACACTTATCCACATTATACTGCATCTGCCATGGATTTGAACACTCACCTAACCTGTTCAAGTCACCCTGCAGCCTCTTAGCATCTCACAGTGCACATTGCCACACAGCTTAGTGTCATCTGCAAACGTGGAAATATTACATTCAATTCCTTCGCCAAATCATGTTGTATATTATAAATAGCTGGGGTCCCAGCACTGAATCTTGCGGTACCCCACCAGTCACTGCCTGCCATTCTGAAAAGGACCCGTTTATTCCTACTCTTTGGGTCCTGTCTGCCAACGGTTCTCAATCCACGTCAATACATTACCCCCAATACCATGAGCTTTAATTTTGCACACTAATCTGTTGTGTGGGACTTTGTCAAATGCCTTTTGAAAGTCCAAATATACCACATCCACTGGTTCTCCCTTGTCCACTCTATTAGTTACATAGAAACATAGAAACATAGAAAATAGGTGCCGGAGTAGGCCATTCGGCCCTTAGAGCCTGCACCACCATTCAATAAGATCATGGCTGATCATTCACCTCAGTACCCATTTCCTGCTTTCTCTCCATACCCCTTGATCCGTTTAGCCATAAGGGCCATATCTAACTCACTCTGGAATATATCTAACGATCTGGCCTCAACAACTCTCTGCAGTAGAGAATTCCACAGGTTCACAATTCTCTGAGCGAAGAAGTTTCTCCTCATCTCAGTCCTATATGGCTTACCCCTTATCCTTAGACTGTGACATCTGGTTCTGGACTTCCCCAACATCGGGAACATTCATCCTGCATCTAACCTGTCCAGCCCCATCAGAATTTTATGTTTCTATGAGATCCCCTCTCATTCTTCTAAACTCCAATGAGTACAGGCCCAGTCGACCCAGTCTCTCCTCATGTGTCAGTCTTGCCATCCCGGGAATCAGTCTGGTGAACCTTCGCTGCACTCACTCAATAGCAAAAACGTCCTTCCTCAGAAAATTCGAGAAAATTTGTCAAGCATGATTTCCCTTTCATAAATCCATGCAGACTTGGACCGATCCTGTCACTGCTTTCCAATTGTGATGCTATTACGTCTTTAATAATTGATTCCAACATTTTCCCCACTTCCGATGTTAGGCTAACCGGGCTATAATTCCCTGTTTTCTCTCTCCCTCCTTTTTTTAAAAAGTGGGGTTACATTAGCTACCCTCCAGTCCATAGGAACTGACGCAGAGTTTATAGAATGTTGGAAAATGACCACCAATGCGTCCACTATTTCTAAGGCCACTTCCCTAAATATTCTGCGATGCAGACTATCAGGCCCCGGGGATTTATCGGCCTTCAATTTCCCTAACACAATTTCCTGACTAATAAGGATTTCCTTCAGTTCCTCCTTCTCACTAGACCCTCGGTCCCCTAGTATTACTGGAAGGTTATTTGTGTCTTCCTTCGTGAAGACAGAACCAAAGTATTTGTTCAATTGGTCTGCTATTTCTTTTTTCCCCATTATAAATTCACCTGATTCTGACTGCAAGAGACCTACATCAGTACAGCCCCAGAACTGTCTACACTTCGATACTGTATACTGGAAGACAGCTGTTCAGGGTCTGTACTGATGCACGTTGTATTCCGCAGTATGCAGCCGAAGGGTTGTGGATAAGAATGTAAACTAGTGAGACGCAGAGGTGTCTGATGAAATTAACAGGGGCCTAAAGATAAAGGAAATAGGAAATGGGAATAAAGGTCAGACAAGGTAAATAATATGGGCAACATAAACCAGCATAGAACAGAGACAGGTATAGAACAAGAGTATAACATGACGGTTTAAATAGCGTGATGGGAATCATTCATAAAAACAAATACAATTGCCTGTACAAAAGTGTGCACAGGATTCGAAACAAAATGTGGAAACAGGAGGCAATAAATGGTAGTAGGAATATCTGAACATTCTGTGCTGTACATCCGATGTAATATGGAAGTGTATACAGAATTCTGTTGTATAGTTTCATTTACCTGTGACACGCGCGTTAAAAAGACCAATGTTTTTGGCTGGCGAAGATACAATGTGTGAAGAGGTGAATGTGTATTGGAAGTATAATCCCCCTGTATTGTTCCCCAACAGAACACGTGCAGTTAAGGCTGTCGGACGGTGGAAGCCCATGTGCTGGGTGAATGGAGGTTTATTACAATGGGAGCTGGGGCTCAGTTTGTGACGATTCCTGGGACCTGGCCGATACTAACGCGGTTTGCCAACAGCTCGGTTGTGGAAATGCATTGAATGTAACACTTCCTGAGTCCTGTGGATTAGGCTCAGGCCCAGTTTGGTTGAATGAACTGAGCTGTTCGGGTCACGAATTGTTTCTGGGGGAATGTCCCTCAGCAGGGTCGGGTAACCACTGTTCTCATAAAGAAGACGTGAGAATTATGTGTTCAGATAAGTGCACTTTCATTCTGCTCATTTACCGCAATGTTGTTTGCGAGGCTTCACACGGGAGATATTACATAGAATGACAGAGCTTACAGTACAGAAAGGGACTATTCGGCCCAACTGGTCTGTGTGGTGTTCATGCTGCACACGAATATCCTCCGCCCTACTTCACCTAACCCTATCTGCATATCCTCCGGTCCAGTCTCCCTTGTGTTCTTATCTCACATTCACCTTAAAGGCATCTGTGCTGATCGCCTCAACTGTTCAATGTGGTCCAGGTCCACCTTCTAACCACTCTCTGCGTAAAGAAATTATCCTGCTTTGCCTATTCCATTTATTCGTCAACATCTGATATTTAAGGTCCTTAACTTTGGTCTCCATCACTTTTAATGTTTAGTGAATCTGTATCCCGAGATCCATTTGCTCCTGCAGCCCATTTGGACATTTTCCAAGGAGTATATTCCCTCCTTATTCCTACTACCAAAAATGCACCACTTCATACATACCTATATTACAATTATTTTCCAAATACTCGCCCGTTCTGCCCGTTTATTAATGTCTTGTATTTAGTCGCAGTTGCGTTCACCTGTAAATTTGAAATTCTACTTCCGATTCCCAAGTCCAAATGGTTTATGAAAAGGATGAGTAGCCCCAACACGGATCATAGTGGAACCCCAGTTATCACCCTTCCGTCAGTCTGATAACTAACTTTAACGCCTACTTCTGTTTTCTGTTTTGCTCTGACCTTACTCCTGATTCTGCCTTGCGGTGCCTTACTGAAGGCCTTTAGAGCATCCACGCATCTTACACCTACTGCTTTACCCTTGTCTACTCTTTCTGTAACTCATTCAAATAATTCAATGAGGTTGGTCCAGCATGACCTTCCCCTTGGAAATCCGGGTTGACTATTGTTTATTATATGTTCAGATTGTAGATGGTTTTCTATTAAATTTCTGAAATAATTACCGACATCCAGTGAACACAACAGGTGCAACATGTGTTGGCAACATGAAGACACAGCGAGTTATCAATAGAACCACCTGGATATGTCTTGTTTCATTGACAGAGCACAAAGAGATGCGGCCGGTGAAAGGAGAGCATTGCTGGGAGGGCGGGGTGGAAGTGTTCTACAATGGGATCTGGGGAACTGTGTGCTCGGAAACACTGGATCGACATGATGCCGAGGTGATCTGTAAACAGTGACAGTGCGGCCCTTTTTATCTATTCAGCATGGCACTTGGTCATTCGGAGCGGGATCCGGACCCATTTGGCTGGATGAGATGGAGTGTAATCTCCACGAGTTGACCCTTTGGCAATGTCAGTCAGAACCCTGGGGTGAATACAACTGTCATCACGGGGAGGATGCTGGAGTTGTGTGTTCAGCTAACTCAACGAACCTGTCAATCCAAACATTGAGGTGTAATACAGTCAGCATCTTTCTCTTCTCAACAGGAGCCCGAGTGCCGGAGGGATCCCACAGTTCCAGGGTCTGCGTTCCAGAATCTGGTTCTACACATGGACATTCACCAGGTGCTTCCTCCCTTCATTACACCAACTATCTGACTTGTGTTCCTGGCTTGCACTAAATAAATAAGTCAATGATTCCCTTTGATAGACTCGGGACAACTCTTGCTCCTGGTTGGAGGCAACACCAAGTGCTCCGGGAGAGTGGAGATATTGTCCAGTGACAGCCGGGGCACGGTGTGTGATGACTCCTGGGATATGGCCCTTGCCAATGTTGTCTGCAGACAGCTGGCTTGTGGCCCCGCTCTATTGGCCGCAGGAGGGGCCACATTAGCCCAGGGTGACGGAGTTATCTGGCTGGATGAGGTGACATGCACAGGAAGTGAATCCTTTCTGTCCGACTCTCGTCCCTCAGCGCCAGCTCAACATGACTGTGATCACAAGGAACAGACCAGTGTGATTTGTTCCGGTAAGGGTCGCAGGGGGGTTTCCTTGTTCTGGCAACATGACTCATTGATTTTGGAAATTAAGAACAACGTTTATATTTGAATGTACCCTAATGTTTGAAGGTCATGAAATATTTCTACAATATATTCCACAGAGCTCGACTTATTTCCGCTGATTATCCGTCCACACCTGCAGTTACTTACCATTGTTAGTTCTGTTATTAGTATTCAGGTTAGCCTCGTATTAGTGGGACTGGGATTGTAGACATTTTCTTAGTTTTGTTATTTTTCAAAATAATGTGAGGGGTTGTGATTAGGTCAGGGAGGTAAACCTCCTCCATCCCTGTTGCCTGCATACCCCTCGGAGACCCTCTAATGGGTGAGCTGATCGCACTGATGGCGGTAATACAGACAGAGTCAGCAAGGAGAGGGGAGTCTGAAATCTTACCGCTGAACTAACACTTTAACTGAGGTCCTTTCATATCCTGGCGAGACTCCAGTTCATTACAGCTTTCCATGGGGTGTCACGTGGTCTTGTTACAAATAAATCTTAATCCTCTTTTGGCGATTTATTCCATTGCATCTGCTGCCGGAATAATAACATTGGAAATTTAAAATGGAGTGTTACTGAAAGTGTTCACATTCACTGTCCCAGTTCATCAGCCGGCACATGAGATTCCCGAAGAATTTATTAACTGCAACAATGGAATAGAAAGTAATTGAACAGTTTGGGCTGTGCGTTATTTCAGTAACTTTTCCTGCATCCATTGGGTATCCGTTCCACCCCTTCACTTTCTGGGTCCGGATGGTCAATCCCGAACTCTCTGACTGGGTTCTCTCGGTCAGTTTGAGAGGTGAAAGATTTATAAGACTTTCTGCATTCGCCAGGGATTATTGTACATCCCAACACAACTATCCCTCACATATCTCACCCACCAACACACTGCTGCCCTGTCTACACAGCACGCCACTGCTCACACTGACGGGATATGACAAAGAACCAGGAGCCAAACTGATGCTGTCCGCAGAGATCAGTTCATTTCACCCAACCTCTTCAGCGGAATTCCCCGAGTGGCCCCGTAACCCGAGCGATCAGCTGGAATTCACTTCTCCTGATACCCGCTCACTTCGTCTTTCCCGAGGTCAGTGCAATTGTCCGCAGTCTGCTGGTGCTGAACATGTGTCTATACAGAGACACACACACGGAAACACACACAGCACAACTCCTTCACATTCACACTAACTGATGTTGTCCCTTGACTATCACCATCTCTGTGGTTTGCATTATTCGCAGATGAATTCATGTGAAACGCGTGTGTATTGCAACAGAATGTTAATCTCCCGCCCTCCCTCCAACAGGTGCTGTCACTGTTGGATTGTACCAAGCAATCTGTGAAGTGATTGAGACTATTCCAGCCGGCGAGGTGGTGAAGAAAGCAAATGGCATGTTGGCCTTCATAGCGAGGGGATTTGAGTACAGGGGCAGGGAGGTGTTACTACAGTCGGACAGGGCCTTGGTGAATATTGTGTACAGTTTTGGTCTCCTTATATAGAAATATATAAAATTCTGACGGGATCGGACAGGTTTGATGCAGGAAGAATGTTCCTGATGTTGGGGAAGTCGAGAACCAGGGGTCACAATCTAAGGATCAGGGGTAAGCCATTTAGGACCGAAATGAGGAGAAAC
Source organism: Pristiophorus japonicus (assembly GCF_044704955.1). NCBI lineage: Eukaryota > Metazoa > Chordata > Chondrichthyes > Pristiophoridae > Pristiophorus > Pristiophorus japonicus. Next base: position 636,483 of record NW_027252505.1, read on the forward strand.
TTCTTCACTCAGAGAGTTGTGAACCTGTGGAATTCTCTACCACAGAAAGTTGTTTGAGGCCAGTTCGTTAGATATATTCAAAAGGGAGTTAGATATGGCCCGTACGGCTAAAGGAATCAAGGGGTATGGAGAGTAAGCAGGAATGTGGTACTGAAGTTGCATAAATGTTAAAAGTGTAGATTATACGGAAAGGCTGCAGTGTGGGAAACAAAATGGAAGCTCACAGGCTTCCAGCATGGTTTATGTGTATTGTGTTAATTGGAAAGCCATTAATTTAATCTAATCAAGGGATGGCTGGGCCTCCAGACAGCCACATGTGTGAGGAGAGCCAATCAGGAACGGCCCTTGAACCAAGGTCCAATTCTGAGGCTTCCGGAGGGACAATGGACTTCAGGAGTATAAGAACTCAGCCAAATACTTTTCTGTCTCTTCTTTCTTTCCTGGACACACGGGAAAACACCCGCTCACAGAGCAGCCGAAACAACAGGCCGTGTGTTCAACCAGCCAGCCAGAGGGAAGTAAAGTGTACCGTTATTATTATAACCACATTGTATCTGTTGTAACTAAGTAACTGACGACTGCTGATGTGCATGTGTGTGTTTTTAATAAACTGTTCGAATTGTTTTAAAAAATCGTCTCACTGTCAATCTAATGTCAGAGATTTAGAAATCTTGCAGCGGTGAAATATCCGGTCATCTCAATTATGTAATTAATTAAAAACAGAACAACTGAGAGCAGCCCAGAGGTGGGTCCCAGTGTTTCCAGTCCAGGAATGTAATGTTTAGCCCCAGACTTGCATCCACTGATTTACACCAGGGATGGCTGGTGATCTGATAATACACCCAGCGGTAGGGCAAGCACTGTGTTTAGGACATGGCTCTATTTCTGATTTACAGTTCCCACGTTGTCTTTTGGGACAGCACTACGAGCTTGTTGGCACTCTGTCTGAGCTCTTCTGTAAAGGGTCACTGCAGCTATTTAGTGCAGCAATCGTTTGGCAGCTCCCAGAGTGAGAGCCTCGTCAATAGGTAGACAGGCAGAGCTGGGCTGTAGTTCAGAGGATTATATTACACAGAATATACATCAGAGAATATGGCCATTCGGCCCCACTAGCCTGTGCTGGTGTTTATGCTCCACACGAAACCCCTCCCATTGCAACTTAACATAAGAACATAGAAATAGGAACAGGAGTAGGCCATACGTCTCCTCGAGCCTGTTCCGCCATTTAATACAATCATGTCTGATCTGATCATGGACTCACCTCGCTGTGTTGCAAAAAGCAAGAACCCAGGGGCGAGAAGGGGTAAAGTTGCAAGACATGAGCGCTTTACTTAGTGGGGTGGGACCTGCAATGCTTCAGGATCTTAATACGTTTGCCCAATGAAGGTGTAATACTCTGAGATGTCATCATCATCATAGGCAGTCCCTCGAAACGAGGATGACTTGCTTCCACGTCGAAAAGGGATGTGTTCACAGGTGTTTCAATGAAGGACCTAATATTCCAGATCCCGATCTACATCCTGAAGGGTGGAAGATGCCTGTGCGTGGATGTTTTAACGTGACGTGGCTGTTGTATACCAGCTACCACACGGGCTTGACAGAGCTAGGTCTTGGTCCAGTGGCAAGGGTTAACCAAGACGACTGGAGACCTGCTCTGCTGCGTGGACCTAGTGCACACACATGTCACAGTGTGGGCTGGCCCTTGCTGCCCCAGGGCCCCCGCCTCTTCTGGGCTCCGAACTCTTGCATCTCCTGGGCCCCGATCACATCGCTCTACGGAGATGTAGGCAGTCAGGGGATATATCTGAGAAACAGAGGGTGCACACAATTCTGCGAGCTTTAGGGAATCACTGGGGAAAATGGTAGCTTTTCAAACAACTTTCAGGTTTCTGCTTGGTGGAATAATATTTGTGATATTTGTTGCTCACTCAAGGCCGCAGTTGATAAAGTGGCTTGCATTATTACCAGGGGAAGGAGCTAGGAAAGCAGGGGAATGTATATTCCAGTTCTGAAAAGTTTGGGAAGTAATTGAATTGATGTGTCATTATGGTGATGATACACATCGAGAGATTATATTCACTCGTACCCACTTCAGTAGTTCTGGAAGTAGCTGCCTGGGGTGTGGATGAGAGTATTGGTATATGATTGACAATGGTAGGACATTAGTATCAGAGAGTATCCCAGTCATGGATTGAGACAGGTGTTACAGCGATGGAAGGCAGAAGGACCTGAGTACATGAATTCCATGAGGAATTTCTTGAAAGTAGCAAGACTAGGTTGTGTCTGGATCCCGACCCGTCAGTTGATAGAGGACAGGGATAGACTGGATAAATAATTAGAACAATAAAAGAAGATTGAAGAATCAGGAAAAGGAAGCAAAAGTCAGAGCAAGGAATGATACGTCGATTCAGTTGGTGAGGCCCCAGGTGAGGGACGACAGATATAAGAATTCCGTGCCTCAACCATATATCTCATTACTTTAGGACCCTTCATTCAGGAAAGGGGTAGCCATACCCTGAACCAGGCACGTGTGAAAGGACAGCGGGAAATTGAAACAGGGTGCGGCGGACAAATGAAGGTTGAGGTGACGCTGGAGGAGGGGGATTTCCCTCTTCACAGACAGTACCCTATCACCACCGAGGCACGAGGAGCAATTACTCAACAGTTAGAGATGAAAGCAGTGTATCATAGAATCGTAAAATCATGGAAATTTACAGCACGGAAAGAGGCCATTTCGGCCCATTGTGTCTGCTCCGGCTGACCGAGAGCTATCCAGCCTAATCCCACTTTCCAGCTCTTGGTCCGTAACCCTGTAGGTTACTGCACTTTAAGTGCACATCCAAGTGTTTTTCTGCCTCTACCACCCTTTCAGGTAGTGATTTCCAGACTTGCACCACCCTCTGGGTAGAGATGTTTCCCTAACATCTCCTCTAAACCACCCACCAATTACTTGAAATCTATGACCTCTGGTTGTTGACCCCTCTGCCAAGGGAAACAGGTCCTTCCTATCCACTCTATCCCGGCCCCTCATAATTGTATACACCTCAATCAGATCTCCCCTTAGCCTCCTCTGTTCCAAAGAAAACAGACCCAACATTTCCAAGCTTTCCTCATAGCCAAAATTCTCCAGTAGAGGTAACATTCTTGTAAATCTCCTCTGCACCATTTCCAGTGCAATCACATCGTTCCTGTAATGTGGTGACCAGAACTGCAAACAGTATTCCAGCTGTGGCCTAACCAGTGTTTTATACAGTTCAAGCATAACGTCCTTGCTCTTGTATTCCATGCCTCGACTAATAAAGGTAAGTATTCCATGTGAATTCTAATCCACTTTATCTACCTGGCATGCTACCTTCTGTGAGTCCAATGTCCCTTTATTCCTCTACACTTTTCCATGTCGTACCATTATTTTGTATTCCTTTGCCTTGTTGGAGCTCCACAGATGCATTGTCTCACAGGTATCTGGATTTGAATTCAATTTATCACTGTTCTGCCCACCTGACCAGTATATTGATATATTGCTGCAATCCACAGCTTTCTTCTTCATTATCAACCACACGGCCTATGTCAGTTTAATACTTCAAACTTATTCATCAAACAACCAACGTTAAAGTCAAAGTCAAATTCATTGAAATATACCACAAAAAGCAAGGGACCCAGCACAGAGCCCTGTGGAACCCCATTGGATACAGGCGTCCAGACACAAAATCACCCATCAGCCATGACCCCTTTATTCCTGCCTCTGAGACAATTTTAGATCCAACTTGCCACAGTTCCCTGGGACCCCATGGGCTATTACTTTTGTCACCAGTCTGCCATGTGGGACCTGATCAAATGCTTTGCTAAAATCCATATATGCTATATTATACGCACTGCCCTCATCGACACACTTGGTTAACTCCTCGACAAATTCAATCACGTTAGTCAGACATGACCTTCCCTTAACAAATCCATGGTGACTGCTCTTGATTAATCCATGTCTTTTCAAATGCAGAATTATCCTGTCCCTTAGGATGGTTCCAATAATTGAACCAACACCGATGTTAGGCTGACTGGCATGTAATTATTTGCTCTATTCCATTCTCCCTTTTTAAACAAAGGTACAACAGTAGCAGTCCTCCAGTCCTCTGGCACCAGCCCTGCAGCCAGAGAGGATTGGGAAATGATGGTAAGAGCCTCTGCTATGTCCTCTTTTGCTTCTCTTTACAGCCTGGGACACATTTCATCTAGGCCTGGGAATTTATCCACTTTCAAAGCTACTAAGCCCCTTCATACTTCCTTTCTGACTATTTGTATCTCGTCCAATATTTCACACGTCCCCCTCCTTGCAAAGTCTGCAATGTCCCTCCCTTTTGTGAAAACAGATGCAATGTATTCATTAAGAATCATACCCACGTCTTGTGCCTCCACACACAGATTTCCTTTATGGTCTCGAATAGGCCCCACTCTTTCTCTAGTTATCCTTTTGCTCGTAATGTATTTATAAAACATCTCTGGGATTTCCCTGATTCTACTTGTCAAAATTATTTCATGCTCTGTGCTGTTTAACTGATATATTTTTTAATTGCACCCCTGCACTTATACACCTCTAGAGTTTCTACAATATTGAGTTATCGATATCTGTCATAAGCTTCCTTTTATCTTGCTCTGTATGTCCCTTGTCATCCAGAGGGCTTTAGATTAGTTAGTCCCACCCTTGTTTCAGAGAACATACTTGTTCTCGACCCTCAGGTTCTCATCCTTGAATGCCTGCCACTGCTCTGATACTTATTTACCATCAAATATCCGTTATGACTCCACTTTGACCAAATCCAATCTCTGCTCGGCAAAACTGTCTTTACCCCAATTGAGAACTTTTTTTTCCTGGACCACATTTATCCTTTTCCATAACTACCCTAAATCTTACTGAATTATGATCACTAGCACCAAAATGTTCTCCCACTGATAGCCATTCCACCTGCCCCTCTTCATTCCCAAAACCCAAGTCCAGAACCACCCCCTCCTTTGTGGGACCTGTTACACACTGGCTAAAAACGTTCTCCTGATGGCATTTTAGAAATTCCGCACCTTCTGTACCATTCACGGGAACTTTTTCCGAGTTAATATTAGCGTTGTTTAAATCCCCCACGATTACAGTTCTATAATTTTTGACTTTGCAGCAATTTTCCCACATATATGTTCTTTTCTCTCCCTAGGACTGCTTTGGGGTCGATCGTACAATCTCAGTCACGTTATCACCCCTTTTATGTTCTTTAATTCAACCCATATGGCCTCGTCTGATGACTGCTCTTACATATCATCCGTACTCACAGCTGTAATTGTTTCTTTGATCAATACTGCGAAGCACCCCTCCCTCCATATTTACCCCCCTCCCTATCCCGTCTGAAAAGCCTGTAACCTGAAATGTTAAGGTACCATACCTGTCCTTCTTTCAAACATGTCTCAGTAATAGCTATAATATCGTACTCCCAAGTGTCAATCTCAGCTCATCTGCCTTATTCCTTATACACCTTGTATTGAAGTGTGTAACATATTTATGTTATTGGTACTGATACGGTCCATGAACTCTGGCTGTTCTCCCTCGACACAGAATGCCCAGCAGCCGCTCGGTGACATCCTTTACCCTGACAGCAGGGAGGCAGCATACCATCACATCTGCGGCCACGAAACACCTGCCTGCTCCCCTGACAATTGAAGCCCCTACCACTATTGCCAGCACCCTGTTGTCTATTTTACAGCATTTGTTACCTCTGCCTTCCAAATTCACTTTCTACTTCTACTGCTCTGCTGCCAAATTCCAGCTTTGCTTCTCTCCCCACTGAATCTATTCTCTGAGTATGAGCCACCCAACCTGTGCCTTACCTGTGTAGCCTCTGTAAGTACAGACCCACTCTGTGTAGTCTCTGTAAGTACAGACCCACTCTGTGACTCCCTCTGTGTAGTCTCTGTAAGTACTGACCCACTCTGTGACTCCCTCTGTGTAGTCTCTGTCAGTACAGACCCACTCTGTGACTCCCCCTGTGTAGTCTGTGTAAGTACTGACCCACTCTGTGACTCCACCTGTGTAGTCTCTGTCAGTACAGACCCACTCTGTGACTCCCCCTGTGTAGTCTCTGTAAGTACTGACCCACTCTGTGATTCCCCCTGTGTAGTCTATGTAAGTACTGACCCACTCTGTGATTCCCCCTGTGTAGTCTCTGTAAGTACTGACCCACTCTGTGACTCCCCCTGTATAGTCTCTGTAAGGACTGACCCAATCTGTGACTTGCCCTGTGCAGTCTCTGCATTTATATACCCACTATGTGACTCCCCCTCTGTAGTCTCTATAATTATACACCCACTCTGTGACATCCGTTCCGTAGTCTCTGTAATTATATATCCACTATGTTCGTCGCCCTAGCACTCTCTGTACTCAGTGAACCCCTTTGGAGTCAATATTAGCATATACACACTCTGTGACACCGATATTGAATCTCTGTAAACACAGTGCATCTCTGTGGCTTCCCACTTGGGGTCTCTGTAAGTATAGACCCAATCTGTGATTCCCACAGTGAATCTGTACATAGAAACATAGAAAATAGGTGCAGGAGTAGGCCATTCGGCCCCTCGAGCCTGCACCACCATTCAACATGATCATGGCTGATCATTCACCTCAGGACCCCATTCCCACTTTCTCTCCATACCCCTTGATCCCTTTAGCCGTAAGGGCCATATCTAACTCCCTCTTGAATATATCCAATGAACTGGCATCAACGACTCTCTGCGGCAGGGAATTCCACAGGTTAACAACTCTCTGTGTGAAGCGGTTTCTCCTCATCTCAGTCCTAAATGGCCGACCCCTTATCCTCAGACTGTGTCCCCTGGTTCTGGACTTCCCCAACATGGGGAACATTCTTTCCGCATCTAACCTGTCCTGTCCCGTCAGAATCTTATACGTTTCTATGAGATCCCCTCTCATCCTTCTAAACTCCAATGTATCAAGGCCCAGTTGATCCAGTCTCTCCTCATATGACAGTCTAACCATCCCTGGAATCAGTCTGGTGAACCTTCGCTGCACTCCCTCAATAGGAAGTACGTCCTTGCTCAGATTAGGAGATCAAAACTGAACACAATATTCCAGGTGCGGCCTCACCAAGGCCCTCTACATTTGCAGTAAGACCTCCCTGCTCCGATACTCAAATCCTCTCGCTATGAAGGCCAACATGCCATTTGCCTTCTTCACCACCTGCTGAACCTGCATGCCAACTTTCAATGACTGATGTACCATGACACCCAGGTCTCGTTGTACCTCCCCTTTTCCTAATCTGCCACCATTCAGATAATATTCTGCCTTCGTGTTTTTGCCACCAAAGTGGATAACCTCACATTTATACAGATTCACTGTGTGAATCACAGAGCGGGGCTGTACTTACAGAGACTCAACAGCAGGAGTGACAGACTGGTACTGTACAACACCAGCCTGTCACTCTTACTGTAGAGTCTCTGTAAGTACAGAGCCACTCTGTGATTCCCAGAGTGAACCTGTACAGTACCAGCCTGTCACCCCTGCTGTTAAGTCTCGAAGTACAGAGCCAATGTGTGATTCCCACAGTGAATCTGTCCGTACAGTATCACTCTGTCACTTCCACTGTGAAGTCTCCGTGCCTACAAACCTGCTCTGTGACTCCCCTGTTTACTCGCCGTAAGTACTGACCCACTCTGTCACCGCTGTGTACTCGCTGTCAGTACGGACTCACTCTGTGACCCCTGTGTACTCACTGTAAGTACAGACCCACTCTGTGACCCCTGTGTACTCCATGTAAGTACGGACCCACTCTGTGACCCCTTTGTACTCGCTGTAAGTACAGACCCACTCTGTGACCCCTGTGTAGTCGCTGTAAGTGCAGACCCACTCTGTGACCCCTGTGTAGTCGTTGTAAGTACAGACCCACTCTGTGATCCCTGTGTACTCGCTGTCAGGACGGAACCACTCTGTGACCCCTGTGTACTCGCTGTAAGTACAGACCCACTCTGTGACCCCTGTGTACTCGCTGTAAGTACGGACCCACTCTGTGACCCCTGTGTAGTCATTGTAAGTACGGACCCACTCTGTGACCCCTGTGTACTCGCTGTCAGTATGGACCCACTCTGTGACCCCTGTGTAGTTACTGTAAGTAGTCATCCTGAGCAGATATACAGTGTGACTCCGATATTGAATCCCTATAAATACAGACCCGTTCTATGACTCTCCCTATGGAATATATGTGAGATCAGAAGCACTTTTGACTCCGACATTGAATGTCTGTAAGTGCAGACCCACGATGTGATACCAGTGGAAGTCTCTGTAAGTACAGATCCATCACCAGCTTACAGTCTTCTACCGCCCTCCATCAGCCTATGAATCGTGTTGAACACCACTTGCAAGAAGCACTGAGAGTATCAAGGGCACAGAATGTACTGTGGGTGGGGGACTTCAATGTCCATCATCAAGAGTGGCTCTGTAGCACCACTACTGACCGAGCTGGCCCAGTCCTCATGGGCATAATTGCCAAACCTTCCTGCAGCAGGTGGTGAAAGAACCAACACAAGAAAAATACCTACTTGACCTCGGCCTCCCCAATCTACCTGTCGCGGATGCATCTGTCCATGACTGCATTGATAGCAGTGATCAGCGCACAGTCTTTGTGGAGACTGAGGTAATATTCAATCGTCTTGTGTGCAACTACCACCGTGCTAAATTGAATAGATTCGGAACTGATCTAGCAGCTAAAACCTGGTTATCCATCAGGCATTGTGGACCATCACCAGCAGCACAATGTTATTCCAGCACAATCTATAACCTCATGGACCGACATATATCTAACTCTATCATTACCATCAAGCCAGCGGATCAACCCTGGTCCAATGCGGTGTGCAGAGGTGCATGCTGGGAGCAGCACCAGCTGTACCTAAAAACGTGGTACCAAGCTGGTGACGCTGCAACTCAGGACTACATGCATGCTAACCAGCGGAGGCAGCATGCTACTAACAAAGCGAAGTCATCCCACAATTAATGGATCAGATTAAAGATCTGCAGTCCTGCCACATCCAGCTGGGAATGATAGTGGACCATTAAACAACTAACAGGAGGAGGAAGCTCCATGAATATCCCTATCCTCAATGATGATGGAGCCCAGCACACAAGTACAAAAGACAAGGCTGAATCGTGTAGAACCATCTTCAGCCAGAAATGCAGAGTGGATTATCCATGTCATCCTCCTCCAGAGGTAAACTCATCACAGAAGCCAGTCTTCACTCCTGGTGATATCAAGAAACAGCAGTGTGCGCTGGATACAGCAAAGGCTATGGGACCTGAAAACTTCCCGAATGTCGTGCTGAAGACTTGTGCTCCAGAAGTAGCCGCGCCTTTAGCCAAGCTGTTCCAGTACAGCATTGGAACCGGTTCTGGGGGAGGTGGGACCAGTACAATCCGGACGGTCTGCACCTGGGCAGAATCGGAACCAATGTCCTCGGGGGAGTGTTTGCTAGTGCTGTTGGGGAGGAGTTAAACTAATATGGCAGGGGGATGGGAACCAATGCAGGGAGATAGAGGGAAACAAAAAGGAGGCAAAAACAAAAGACAGAAAGGAGATGAGGAAAAGTGGAGGGCAGAGAAACCCAAGGCAAAGAACAAAAAGGGCCATTGTACAGCAAAATTCTAAAAGGACAGAGGGTGTTAAAAAAACAAGCCTAAAGGCTTTGTGTCTTAATGCAAGGAGTATCCGCAATAAGGTGGATGAATTAACTGTGCAAATAGATGTTAACAAATATGATGTGATTGGGATTACGGAGACGTGGCTCCAGGATGAGCAGGGCTGGGAACTCAACATCCAGGGGTATTCAGCATTCAGGAAGGATAGAATAAAAGGAAAAGGAGGTGGGGTAGCATTGCTGGTTAAGGAGGAGATTAAGGCAATAGTTAGGAAGGACATTAGCTTGGATGATGTGGAATCTATATGGGTAGAGCTGCAGAACACCAAAGTGCAAAAAACGTTAGTGGGAGTTGTGTACAGACCTCCAAACAGTAGTAGTGATGTTGGGGAGGGCATCAAACAGGAAATTAGGGGTGCGTGCAATAAAGGTGCAGCAGTTATAATGGGTGACTTTAATATGCACATAGATTGGGCTAACCAAACTGGAAGCAATACGGTGGAGGAGGATTTTCTGGAGTGCATAAGGGATGGTTTTTTAGACCAATATGTCGAGGAACCAACTAGGGGGGAGGCCATCTTAGACTGGGTGTTATGTAATGAGAAAGGATTAATTAGCAATCTCGTTGTGCGAGGCCCCTTGGGGAAGAGTGACCATAATATGGTGGAATTCTGCATTAGGATGGAGAATGTAACAGTTAATTCAGAGACCATGGTCCAGAACTTAAAGAAGGCTAACTTTGAAGGTATGAGGCGTGAATTGGCTGAGATGGATTGGCGAATGATACTTAAGGGGTTGACTGTGGATGGGCAATGGCAGACATTTAGAGACCGCATGGATGAACTACAACAATTGTACATTCCTGTCTGGCATAGAAATAAAAAAGGGAAGGTGGCTCAACCGTGGCTATCAAGGGAAATCAGGGATAGTATTAAAGCCAAGGAAGTGGCATACAAATTGGCCAGAAATAGCAGCGAACCTGGGGACTGGGAGAAATTTAGAACTCAGCAGAGGAGGACAAAGGGTTTGATTAGGGCAGGGAAAATGGAGTATGAGAAGAAGCTTGCAGGGAACATTAAGACGGATTGCAAAAGTTTCTATAGATATGTAAAGAGAAAAAGGTTAGTAAAGACAAACGTAGGTCCCCTGCAGTCAGAATCAGGGGAAGTCATAACAGGGAACAAAGAAATGGCGGACCAATTGAACAAGTACTTTGGTTCGGTATTCACGAAGGAGGACACGAACAACCTTCCGGTTATAAAAGCGGTCGGGGGGTCTAGTAAGGAGGAGGAACTGAGGGAAATCCTTATTAGCCGGGAAATTGTGTTGGGGAAATTGATGGGATTGAAGGCCGATAAATCCCCAGGGCCTGATGGACTGCATCCCAGAGTACTTAAGGAGGTGGCCTTGGAAATAGTGGATGCGTTGACAGTCATTTTCCAACATTCCATTGACTCTGGATCAGTTCCTATGGAGTGGAGGGTAGCCAATGTAACCCCACTTTTTAAAAAAGGAGGGAGAGAGAAAACAGGGAATTATAGACCGGTCAGCCTGACATCGGTAGTGGGTAAAATGATGGAATCAATTATTAAGGATGTCATAGCAGTGCATTTGGAAAGAGGTGACATGATAGGTCCAAGTCAGCATGGATTTGTGAAAGGGAAATCATGCTTGACAAATCTTCTGGAATTTTTTGAGGATGTTTCCAGTAGAGTGGATAAGGGAGAACCAGTTGATGTGGTATATTTGGACTTTCAGAAGGCGTTCGACAAGGTCCCACACAAGAGATTGATGTGCAAAGTTAGAGCACATGGGATTGGGGGTAGTGTACTGACATGGATTGAGAACTGGTTGTCAGACAGGAAGCAAAGAGTAGGAGTAAATGGGTACTTTTCAGAATGGCAGGCAGTGACTAGTGGGGTACCGCAGGGTTCTGTGCTGGGGCCCCAGCTGTTTACACTGTACATTAATGATTTAGATGAGGGGATTGAGTGTAGTATCTCCAAGTTTGCGGATGACACTAAGTTGGGTGGCAGTGTGAGCTGCGAGGAGGATGCTGTGAGGCTGCAGAGCGACTTGGATAGGTTAGGTGAGTGGGCAAATGCATGGCAGATGAAGTATAATGTGGATAAATGTGAGGTTATCCACTTTGGTGGTAAAAACAGAGAGACAGACTATTATCTGAATGGTGACAGATTAGGAAAAGGGGAGGTGCAAAGAGACCTGGGTGTCATGGTACATCAGTCATTGAAGGTTGGCATGCAGGTGCAGCAGGTGGTTAAGAAAGCAAATGGCATGTTGGCCTTCATAGCAAGGGGATTTGAGTACAGGGGCAGGGAGGTGTTGCTACAGTTGTACAGGGCATTGGTGAGGCCACACCTGGAGTATTGTGTACAGTTTTGGTCTCCTAACCTGAGGAAGGACATTCTTGCTATTGAGGGAGTGCAGCGAAGGTTCACCAGACTGATTCCCGGGATGGCGGGACTGACCTATCAAGAAAGACTGGATCAACTGGGCTTGTATTCACTGGAGTTCAGAAGAATGAGAGGGGACCTCATAGAAACATATAAAATTCTGACGGGGTTAGACAGGTTAGATGCAGGAAGAATGTTCCCAATGTTGGGGAAGTCCAGAACCAGGGGTCACAGTCTAAGGATAAGGGGTAAGCCATTTAGGACCGAGATGCGGAGGAACTTCTTCACCCAGAGAGTGGTGAACCTGTGGAATTCTCTACCACAGAAAGTTGTTGAGGCCAATTCACTAAATATATTCAAAAAGGAGTTAGATGAGGTCCTTACTGCTAGGGGGATCAAGGGGTATGGCGAGAAAGCAGGAATGGGGTACTGAAGTTGAATGTTCAGCCATGAACTCATTGAATGGCGGTGCAGGCTAGAAGGGCCGAATGGCCTACTCCTGCACCTATTTTCTATGTTTCTATGTTTCTATGTTAAAGAGAAAAAGGTTAGTAAAGACAAACGTAGGTCCCCTGCAGTCAGAATCAGGGGAAGTCATAACGGGGAACAAAGAAATGGCGGACCAATTGAACAAGTACTTTGGTTCGGTATTCACGAAGGAGGACACGAACAACCTTCCGGTTATAAAAGGGGTCGGGGGGTCTAGTAAGGAGGAGGAACTGAGGGAAATCCTTATTAGCCGGGAAATTGTGTTGGGGAAATTGATGGGATTGAAGGCCGATAAATCCCCAGGGCCTGATGGACTGCATCCCAGAGTACTTAAGGAGGTGGCCTTGGAAATAGTGGATGCGTTGACAGTCATTTTCCAACATTCCATTGACTCTGGATCAGTTCCTATGGAGTGGAGGGTAGCCAATGTAACCCCACTTTTTAAAAAAGGAGGGAGAGAGAAAACAGGGAATTATAGACCGGTCAGCCTGACCTCAGTAGTGGGTAAAATGATGGAATCAATTATTAAGGATGTCATAGCAGTGCATTTGGAAAGAGGTGACATGATAGGTCCAAGTCAGCATGGATTTGTGAAAGGGAAATCATGCTTGACAAATCTTCTGGAATTTTTTGAGGATGTTTCCAGTAGAGTGGATAAGGGAGAACCAGTTGATGTGGTATATTTGGACTTTCAGAAGGCGTTCGACAAGGTCCCACACAAGAGATTAATGTGCAAAGTTAGAGCACATGGGATTGGGGGTAGTGTACTGACATGGATTGAGAACTGGTTGTCAGACAGGAAGCAAAGAGTAGGAGTAAATGGGTACTTTTCAGAATGGCAGGCAGTGACTAGTGGGGTACCGCAAGGTTCTGTGCTGGGGCCCCAGCTGTTTACACTGTACATTAATGATTTAGATGAGGGGATTAAATGTAGTATCTCCAAATTTGCAGATGACACTAAGTTGGGTGGCAGTGTGAGCTGCGAGGAGGATGCTGTGAGGCTGCAGAGCGACTTGGATAGGTTAGGTGAGTGGGCAAATACATGGCAGATGAAGTATAATGTGGATAAATGTGAGGTTATCCACTTTGGTGGTAAAAACAGAGAGACAGACTATTATCTGAATGGTGACAGATTAGGAAAAGGGGAGGTGCAAAGAGACCTGGGTGTCATGGTACATCAGTCATTGAAGGTTGGCATGCAGGTGCAGCAAGCGGTTAAGAAAGCAAATGGCATGTTGGCCTTCATAGCAAGGGGATTTGAGTACAGGGGCAGGGAGGTGTTGCTACAATTGTACAGGGCCTTGGTGAGGCCACACCTGGAGTATTGTGTACAGTTTTGGTCTCCTAACCTGAGGAAGGACATTCTTGCTATTGAGGGAGTGCAGCGAAGGTTCACCAGACTGATTCCCGGGATGGCGGGACTGACCTATCAAGAAAGACTGGATCAACTGGGCTTGTATTCACTGGAGTTCAGAAGAATGAGAGGGGACCTCATAGAAACATATAAAATTCTGACGGGGTTAGACAGGTTAGATGCAGGAAGAATGTTCCCAATGTTGGGGAAGTCCAGAACCAGGGGTCACAGTCTAAGGATAAGGGGTAAGCCATTTAGGACCGAGATGCGGAGGAACTTCTTTACCCAGAGAGTGGTGAACCTGTGGAATTCTCTACCACAGAAAGTTGTTGAGGCCAATTCACTAAATATATTCAAAAAGGAGTTAGATGAGGTCCTTACTGCTAGGGGGATCAAGGGGTATGGCGAGAAAGCAGGAATGGGGTACTGAAGTTGAATGTTCAGCCATGAACTCATTGAATGGCGGTGCAGGCTAGAAGGGCCGAATGGCCTACTCCTGCACCTATTTTCTATGTTTCTATGTTTCTAACACTGGCGTCTGTCCGACAATGTGGAAATCTGCCCAGGTATGTCCCGTCCACAAAGAGCAGGACAAATCCAATCCAGACAATTACCACTCCATCAGTCTACTCTCAATAATCAGCAAAGTGATAGAAGGTCTCATCAACCGTACAATCAAATGACACTTACTCACTAATAGCCTTGCTCACAGAAGCCTAGTTTGTGTACCGCCAGGACCAGTCGACTCCAGACCCCATTACAGCCTTGGTCCAAACATGGACTAAAGAGCTGAATTCCAGAGGTGAGGTGAGAGTGACTGCCCTTGACATCAAGGCAGCATTTGACCGAGTGTGGCACCAAGCAGCCCGAGTAAAATTGAAGTCAATGGGAATCAGGGGGGAAACTCTCCATTGGCTGGAGTCACAGCTAGAACAAAGGAAGATGGTTGTGGTGGTTGTAGGTCAATTATCACAGTCCCAGGACATCATTGCAGGAGTTCCTCAGGGCAGTGTCCTAAGCTCAACCATCTTCAGCTGCTTCATCAATGACCCTCCCTCCATCATAATGTCACAAGTGGGTATGATTGCACAATGTTCAGTTCCATTCGCAACTCCTCCGAAAATGATGCAGTCCATGCCACATGCAGCAAGACGTGGACAACATTCAAGCTCGGGCTGTAAAGTGGCAAGTTATATTCACACCACACAAGTGCCAGGCAATGACCATCTCCAACAAGCGAGAGTCTAATCACCTCCCACTGATATTCAATGGGCTTTCCATCGCTGAATCCCCCAATCATCAACATCCTGGGGGTTACCATTGACCAAAAACTTAACTGGATGAACCAAACCTTGGTAATAGGAACACATCAGATGCAGATTATTCTGCGGCACATATCACCACTCTCGAATCCCTAAGGCTTTCCTCCATCTACAAGGCACATGTCAGGAGTGTGATGGAATATGCTCCAATTGCCTGGATAAGTGCAGCACCAAAAACACTCAAGAAGCTCCCCACCATCAAGGACAAAGCAGCCCGCATGATTTGTATCCCATCCAACCCTTTAATCATTCACTCCCTCCACCACTGTCGCACCGTGGCTGCAGTGCAGACCATCTATAAGATGCACTGTGACAACTCACCAATGCTTCTTTGGCAGCACCTCCCAAATTCTCGAATTCTACCATCTAGATGGACAAGGAGAGCAGGCACATGGGAACACCACCACCTGCCAGTTCCCCTCGATGTTACACACCATCCAGACTTGGAAATATATCGACGTTCTTTCATCGCTGCTGGGTCTAAATCCTGGAACTCCATCCTTTACAGCATTGTGAGTGAACCTTCAACACATGGACTGCAGTGATGCAAGGTCAATTATGGTTGGGCAATAAATGCTGGCCTTGCCAACGACACCAACATACCAATAATGTCTGCGAGAGGTAGATTGGGGAGGACGAGTTCAAGTATGTGTTCCCCTGGTGTTGGTTCTCTCACCATGTGCTGCATGCCTAGTCTGGCAGCTATGTCCTTCAGGACTCGGCTGGCTCTGTCAGTAGTGGATCTACTGAGCCAGTCTTGGCGATGGACATTGAAATCTGCAACTCAGGGTACATTCTCTGATGTTGCTACTCTCAATTCTTCTTCCAAGTATTGTTCAATATGGAGGAGTGCTGATTCCTTAACTGAGGGAGGGCGATATGTGGTAAACAGCATGAGGTTTCCTTGTCCTAATTGTTTGACCTAATTCCATAAGAACTCATGTGGTCCGGAGTCAATGTTAGGAACCCCAGAGCCAATCCACTCTGACTTTACACAAATGTGACCCAACTTCCCTGGGGCGGTGAAAGAGGACCTAGACTGGGATGGTGTTGGGAGAATCCAGAATGTTGACTGCTAGATATGGTTCTCAGAATAAGATTACGATTAGGCGAGACTTCAATGTTTTGAGAGCGTTTCATGGAGTATTGAGATATTTACACGGTATTTATCTCAATGGTTAATATTTTAAGCAATTTCCTTTGATTCCATGGTATAAAACCTTTGCTCCTTTTATTATTCCTCCCCTCGATAAAGGAGACGCTTGACTGGGTAAGGTCATTCTTCACAAATAACCTGTTGTTCTTGTTCGAGTGTCAGACAATATAGAATGTCCTGGGAATGAAATTCCGAGACTGAAGTGGAAGCACTATAATCTAGAGGGCCTTAGGAATGGAATTCCTGGATTGCAGCTGGATCTGTTTCATGTACGCAAGTCCCATTGATCCCATTACAGCGATCATCTCTCAGATACTGCCATTTGGGAACATTTATTGATTGGGATTGTGTTTAGCCTGATGGCCTGGAATACAATGCATCAGAGAACAAGATTGCTGTAATCCGTCTTTTCATCTTTTATCCCTCCCTTTGTTTCTGTCACTTTCTTATCTTTTATTCTCAGTTTTAATTCAATACAGGAATATAAATTCTGTTCTCTCTGACCTCCGTATTTTATGGGTGGGTGAAGAATCACATATTATCTCACTTTTAATGTAAAACTGTGTACAATACGGTGAGCTAGATGAAGTTGCAATAAAGTACTGTGGTGACAATGGTTCAATTAGTCTGTTTGTTCAATGACTGTAATTAATGCCAGTGACAGTGACGCCTAATGCTGTCATTCGGGGATTTCCCTCTGCTCTATGTAAGGACCTCCCTTCAATGTTTCACCTCACACAATCAGCGCGTTGCCTCCAGCACAGATACCAGAAGTGACTCACAGAAGGGTAGTCATGGTTGTGCCTCCCGCCCCACCACCGCCTCCCATTACTGATGATTTGCAATCCATTGCTGATAGATGGCTTCTCGAAGCGAAGATAAGAATAGCACTGTTTGAAATACAATATATTTACTATCCTCTACTCGCTGCTGCTGGTGTTCCTAGTAAGTAGCATTTTTCAGTTATTAATTATATCAACCAAGTTTCATTCTAATATCATTCTTGCGATATACCAGGGAATAATCAGTTATTCATGGTATACTGCCTGTCAAGTTGTTGCATTTTGCTAAGACACGTGTTGTTGTTTAAAAATACTGGCATATCCTCACTGTTGTTGGTGTCCCTGGTTAGTCTCTGTATCCAGCTATTCATTCTATCAATTAAATTCAACAGCATGACTGTTTTTGTCATTTACTCTCCCTCCTTCACAGTTGTTGGTGTTCCTCTTAGAATTCGGGTCCAGCAATTAATCCTGCAATTCACGTTTCCCTGTACAACTGTTAGTGTAATTTACCCACCTCCCCCAACCATGCTGCTGTTAGTGTCCCTGGTACCTTACTGTGAGTGTATCTGGTACGTCGCTGTTAATGTATCTGGTACCTCACTGTTAGTGTATCTGGTACCTCACTGTTAGTGTATCTGGTACCTCACTGTTAGTGTATCTGGTACCTCACTGTTAGTGTCCCTGGTACCTCACTGTTAGTGTATCTGGTACCCCACTGTTAGTGTATCTGGTACCTCACTGTTAGTGTCCCTGGTACCTCACTGTTAGTGTATCTGGTACCTCACTGTTAGTGTATCTGGTACCTCACTGTTAGTGTATCTGGTACCTCACTGTTAGTGTATCTTGTACATCACTGTTAGTGTATCTGGTACCTCACTGTTAGTGTATCTGGTACCTCACTGTTAGTGTATCTGGCACCTCACTGTTAGTGTATCTGGTACCTCACTGTTAGTGTATCTGGTACCTCACTGTTAGTGTATCTGGTACCTCACTGTTAGTGTCCCTGGTACCTCACTGTTAGTGTCCCTGGTACCTCACTGTTAGTGTATCTGATACCTCACTATTAGTGTATCTGGTACCTCACTGTTAGTGTATCTGGTACCTCACTGTTAGTGACCCTGGTACCTCGCTGTTAGTGTATCTGGTACCTCACTGTTAGTGTATCTGGTACCTCACTGTTAGTGACCCTGGTACCTCGCTGTTAGTGTATCTGGTACCTCACTGTTAGTGTCCCTGGTACCTCACTGTTAGTGTATCTCGTACCTCACAGTTAGTGTCCCTGGTATCTCACTGTTAGTGTCCCTGGTACTTCACTGTTAGTGACCCTGGTACCTCGCTGTTAGTGTATCTCGTACCTCAATGTTAGTGTCCCTGGTACCTCGATGTTAGTGTATCTGGTACCTCACTGTTAGTGTATCTGGTACCTCACTGTTAGTGTCCCTGGTACCTCACTGTTAGTGTATCTCGTACCTCACTGTTAGTGTCCCTGGTACCTCGATGTTAGTGTATCTGGTACCTCACTGTTAGTGTATCTGGTACCTCACTGTTAGTGTATTTGGTACCTCACTGTTAGTGTCCCTGGTACCTCACTGTTAGTGTATCTGGCACCTCACTGTTAGTGTCCCTGGTACCTCACTGTTAATGACCCTGGTACCTCACTGTTAGTGTATCTGGCACCTCACTGTTAGTGTATCTCGAATCTCACTGTTAGTGTGTCTGGTACCTCACTGTTAGTGTATCTGGTACCTCACTGTTAGTGTATCTGGTACCTCGCTGTTAGTGTCCCTGGCACCTCACTGTTAGTGTCCCTGGTACCTCACTGTTCGTGCATCTGGTACCTCACTGTTAGTATCCCTGGTACGTCACTGTTAGTGTCCCTGGTACCTTACTGTTAGTGTATCTGGTACGCCGCTGTTAGTGTATCTGGTACCTCACTGTTAGTGTATCTGGTACCTCACTGTTAGTGTCCCTGGTACCTCGCTTTTAGTGTATCTGGTACGTCGCAGTTAGTGTATCTGGTACCTCACTGTTAGTGTATCTGGTACCTCACTGTTTGTGCATCTGGTACCTCACTGTTAGTGTCCCTGGTACCTTACTGTTAGTGTATCTGGTATGTCGCTGTTAGTGTATCTGGTACCTCACTGTTAGTGTATCTGGTAACTCACTGTTAGTGTATCTGGTACCTCACTGTTAGTGTCCCTGGTACCTCGCTGTTAGTGTATCTGGTACGTCGCTGTTAGTGTATCTGGTACCTCACTGTTAGTGTATCTGGTACCTCGCTGTTCGTGTCCCTGGTACCTCACTGTTAGTGTCCCTGGTACCTCACTGTTAGTGTCCCTGGTACGTCACTGTTAGTGTCCCTGGTACCTCATTGTTAGTGTCCCTGGTACCTCGCTGTTAGTGTATCTGGTACCTCACTGTTGGGTATCTGGTAGCTCACTGTTATTGTCCCTGGTACCTCGCTGTTAGTGTATCTGGTACCTCACAGTTAGTGTATCTGGTACCTCGATGTTAGTGTCCCTCGTACCTCACTGTTAGTGTATCTGGTACCTCACTGTTAGAGTATCTGGTACTTCGATGTTACTGACCCTGGTACCTCGCTGTTACTGCATCTGGTACCTCACTGTTAGTGTATCTGGTACCTCACTGTTAGTGTCCCTGGTACCTCACTGTTAGTGTATCTGGTACCTCACTGTTAGTGTCCCTGGTTCCTCAATGTTAGTGTCCCTGGTACCTCACTGTTAGTGTATCTGGTAACTTACTGTGAGTGTATCTGGTACCTCACTGTTAGTGTATCTGGTATCTCACTGTTAGTGTCCCTGGTACCTCGCTGTTAGTGTATCTCGTACCTCACTGTTATTGTCCCTGGTACCTCACTGTTAGTGTATCTGGTAACTCACTATTAGTGTCCCTGGTACCTCGCTGTTAGTGTATCCGGTACGTCACTGTTAGTGTATCTCGTACCTCACTGTTAGTGTCCCTGGTACCTCACTGTTAGTGTATCTGGTACCTTGCTGTTAGTGTATCTGGTACCTCACTGTTAATGTATCTGGTACCTCACTGTTAGTGTATCTGGTACCTCACTGTTAGTGTATCTGGTACCTCACTGTTAGTGTATCTGGGACCTCACTGTTAGTGTATCTGGTACCTCGCTGTTAGTGTCCCTGGTACCTCACTGATAATGTATCTGGTACCTCACTGTTCGTGCATCTGGTACCTTACTGTTAGTGTCCCTGGTACCTCGCTGTTAGTGTCCGTGGTACCTCACTGTTAGTGTATCTGGTACCTCACTGTTAGTGTATCTGGTACCTCGCTGTTAATGTATCTGGTACCTCACTGTTAGTGTATCTGGTACCTCACTGTTAGTGTATCTGGTACCTCACTGTTAGTGTATCTGGTACCTCGATGTTAGTGTATCTGGTACCTCGCTGTTAGTGTATCGGGTACCTCACTGTTAGTGTATCTGGTACCTCACTGTTAGTGTATCTGGTACCTCGATGTTAGTGTATCTGGTACCTCGCTGTTAGTGTATCGGGTACCTCACTGTTAGTGTACCTGGTACCTCACTGTTAGTGTCCCTGGTACCTCACTGTTAGTGTCCCTGGTACCTCACTGTTAGTGTATCTGGTACCTCACTGTTAGTGTATCTGGTACCTCACTGTTAGTGTATCTGGTACCTCACTGTTAGTGTATCTGGTACCTCGATGTTAGTGTATCTGGTACCTCGCTGTTAGTGTATCGGGTACCTCACTGTTAGTGTATCTGGTACCTCACTGTTAGTGTATCTGGTACCTCGATGTTAGTGTATCGGGTACCTCACTGTTAGTGTATCTGGTACCTCACTGTTAGTGTATCTGGTACCTCACTGTTAGTGTATCTGGTACCTCACTGTTAGTGTATCTGGTACCTCGATGTTAGTGTATCTGGTACCTCGCTGTTAGTGTATCGGGTACCTCACTGTTAGTGTACCTGGTACCTCACTGTTAGTGTCCCTGGTACCTCACTGTTAGTGTATCTGGTACCTCGCTGTTAATGTATCTGGTACCTCACTGTTAGTGTATCTGGTACCTCACTGTTAGTGTATCTGGTACCTCACTGTTAGTGTATCTGGTACCTCGATGTTAGTGTATCTGGTACCTCGCTGTTAGTGTATCGGGTAACTCACTGTTAGTGTATCTGGTACCTCACTGTTAGTGTATCTGGTACCTCGATGTTAGTGTATCTGGTACCTCGCTGTTAGTGTATCGGGTACCTCACTGTTAGTGTACCTGGTACCTCACTGTTAGTGTCCCTGGTACCTCACTGTTAGTGTCCCTGGTACCTCACTGTTAGTGTATCTGGTACCTCACTGTTAGTGTATCTGGTACCTCACTGTTAGTGTCCCTGGTAACTCACTGTTAGTGTATCTGGTACCTCACTGTTAGTGTATCTGGTACCTCACTGTTAGTGTATCTGGTACCTCACTGTTAGTGTATCTGGTACCTCACTGTTAGTGTCCCTGGTACCTCACTGTTAGTGTATCTGGTACCTCACTGTTAGTGTATCTGGTACCTCACTGTTAGTGTCCCTGGTACCTCACTGTTAGTGTATCTGGTACCTCACTGTTAGTGTATCTGGTACCTCACTGTTAGTGTCCCTGGTAACTCACTGTTAGTGTCCCTAGTACCTCACTGTTAGTGTCCCTGGTACCTCACTGTTGGGTATCTGGTACCTCACTGTTATTGTCCCTGGTACCTCGCTGTTAGTGTATCTGGTACCTCGATGTTAGTGTCCCTCGTACCTCACTGTTCGTGTCTCTGGTACCTCACTGTTAGAATATCTGGTACTTCGATGTTACTGACCCTGGTACCTCATTGTTAGTGTATCTGGTACCTCACTGTTTGTGTCCCTGGTACCTCACTGTTAGTGTATCTGGTAACTCACTATTAGTGTCCCTGGTACCTCGCTGGTAGTGTATCCGGTACGTCACTGTTAGTGTATCTCGTACCTCACTGTTAGTGTCCCTGGTACCTCCATGTTAGTGTATCTCGTACCTCAATGTTAGTCTCCCTGGTACCTCACTGTTAGTGTATCTGGTACCTCACTGTTAGTGTATCTGGTACCTCACTGTAAGCGTATCTGGTACCTCACTGTTAGTGTCCCTGGTACCTCACTGTTAGTGTATCTGGTACCTCGCTGTTAGTGTATCTGGTACCTCGCTGTTAGTGGATCTGGTACCTCGCTGTTAGTGTATCTGGTACCTCACTGTTAGTGTATCTGGTACCTCACTGTTAGTGTATCTGGTACCTCACTGTTAGTGTCCCTGGTACCTCGCTGTTAGTGGATCTGGTACCTCACAGTTAATGTATCTGGTACCTCACTGTTAGTGTCACTGGTACCTCACTGTTAGTGTCCCTGGTACCTCACTGTTAGTGTATCTGGTACCTCACTGTAAGCGTATCTGGTACCTCACTGTTAGTGTCCCTGGTACCTCACTGTTAGTGTATCTGGTACCTCGCTGTTAGTGTATCTGATACCTCGCTGTTAGTGGATCTGGTACCTCGCTGTTAGTGTATCTGGTACCTCACTGTTAGTGTATCTGGTACCTCACTGTTAGTGTATCTGGTACCTCACTGTTAGTGTCCCTGGTACCT
The DNA here is from genome assembly GCF_044704955.1 of Pristiophorus japonicus. Taxonomy (NCBI): domain Eukaryota; kingdom Metazoa; phylum Chordata; class Chondrichthyes; family Pristiophoridae; genus Pristiophorus; species Pristiophorus japonicus. The sequence continues at coordinate 659,305 of NW_027252505.1, forward strand.
CGCTGTTAGTGGATCTGGTACCTCACAGTTAATGTATCTGGTACCTCACTGTTAGTGTCCCTGGTACCTCACTGTTAGTGTCCCTGGTACCTCACTGTTAGTGTCCCTGGTACCTCAATGTTAGTGTCCCTGGTACCTCACTGTTAGTGTATCTGGTTCCTCACTGTTAGTGTCCCTGGTACCTCACTGTTAGTGTCCCTGGTACCTCACTGTTAGTGTCCCTGGTACCTCACTGTTAGTGTAACTGGTACCTTGCTGTTCGTGTCCCTGGTACCTCGCTGTTAGTGTATCTGGTACCTCACTGTTAGTGTATCTGGTACCTCGCTGTTAGTGTATCTGGTACCTCGCTGTTAGTGTATCTGGTACCTCACTGTTAGATTATCTGATACCTTGCTGTTAGTGGATCAGGTACCTCGCTGTTAAGGTCCCTGGTACCTCGCTGTTAGTGTATCTGGTACCTCACTGTTAGTGTATCTGGTGCCTCACTGTTAGTGTATCTGGTACCTCACTGTTAGTATCCCTGGTACGTCACTGTTAGTGTCCCTGGTACCTCACTGTTAGTGTATCTGGTACCTCACTGTTAGTGTATCTGGTACCTCACTGTTAGTGTCCCTGGTACCTCGCTGTAAGTGTATCTGGTACCTCACTGTTAGTGTACCTGGTACCTCACTGATGGTGTATCTGGTACCTCACTGTTAGTGTATCTGGTACCTCACTGTTAGAGTATCTGGTACTTCGATGTTACTGACCCTGGTACCTCGCTGTTACTGCATCTGGTACCTCACTGTTAGTGTATCTGGTACCTCACTGTTAGTGTCCCTGGTACCTCACTGTTAGTGTATCTGGTACCTCACTGTTAGTGTCCCTGGTTCCTCAATGTTAGTGTCCCTGGTACCTCACTGTTAGTGTATCTGGTAACTTACTGTGAGTGTATCTGGTACCTCACTGTTAGTTTATCTGGTATCTCACTGTTAGTGTCCCTGGTACCTCGCTGTTAGTGTATCTCGTACCTCACTGTTATTGTCCCTGGTACCTCACTGTTAGTGTATCTGGTAACTCACTATTAGTGTCCCTGGTACCTCGCTGTTAGTGTATCCGGTACGTCACTGTTAGTGTATCTAGTACCTCACTGTTAGTGTCCCTGGTACCTCGATGTTAGTGTATCTCGTACCTCAATATTAGTGTCCCTGGTACCTCACTGTTAGTGTATCTGGTACCTTGCTGTTAGTGTATCTGGTACCTCACTGTTAATGTATCTGGTACCTCACTGTTAGTGTATCTGGTACCTCACTGTTAGTGTATCTGGTACCTCACTGTTAGTGTATCTGGGACCTCACTGTTAGTGTATCTGGTACCTCGCTGTTAGTGTCCCTGGTACCTCACTGATAATGTATCTGGTACCTCACTGTTCGTGCATCTGGTACCTTACTGTTAGTGTCCCTGGTACCTCGCTGTTAGTGTCCGTGGTACCTCACTGTTAGTGTATCTGGTACCTCACTGTTAGTGTATCTGGTACCTCGCTGTTAATGTATCTGGTACCTCACTGTTAGTGTATCTGGTACCTCACTGTTAGTGTATCTGGTACCTCACTGTTAGTGTATCTGGTACCTCGATGTTAGTGTATCTGGTACCTCGCTGTTAGTGTATCGGGTACCTCACTGTTAGTGTATCTGGTACCTCACTGTTAGTGTATCTGGTACCTCGATGTTAGTGTATCGGGTACCTCACTGTTAGTGTACCTGGTACCTCACTGTTAGTGTCCCTGGTACCTCACTGTTAGTGTATCTGGTACCTCACTGTTAGTGTATCTGGTACCTCACTGTTAGTGTCCCTGGTAACTCACTGTTAGTGTCCCTAGTACCTCACTGTTAGTGTCCCTGGTACCTCACTGTTAGTGTCCCTGGTACCTCATTGTTAGTGTCCCTGGTACCTCGCTGTTAGTGTATCTGGTACCTCACTGTTGGGTATCTGGTACCTCACTGTTATTGTCCCTGGTACCTCGCTGTTAGTGTATCTGGTACCTCGATGTTAGTGTCCCTCGTACCTCACTGTTCGTGTCTCTGGTACCTCACTGTTAGAATATCTGGTACTTCGATGTTACTGACCCTGGTACCTCATTGTTAGTGTATCTGGTACATCACTGTTAGTGTCCCTGGTACCTCACTGTTAGTGTATCTGGTAACTCACTATTAGTGTCCCTGGTACCTCGCTGTTAGTGTATCCGGTACGTCACTGTTAGTGTATCTCGTACCTCACTGTTAGTGTCCCTGGTACCTCCATGTTAGTGTATCTCGTACCTCAATGTTAGTCTCCCTGGTACCTCACTGTTAGTGTATCTGGTACCTCACTGTTAGTGTATCTGGTACCTCACTGTAAGCGTATCTGGTACCTCACTGTTAGTGTCCCTGGTACCTCACTGTTAGTGTATCTGGTACCTCGCTGTTAGTGTATCTGGTACCTCGCTGTTAGTGGATCTGGTACCTCGCTGTTAGTGTATCTGGTACCTCACTGTTAGTGTATCTGGTACCTCACTGTTAGTGTATCTGGTACCTCACTGTTAGTGTCCCTGGTACCTCGCTGTTAGTGGATCTGGTACCTCACAGTTAATGTATCTGGTACCTCACTGTTAGTGTCACTGGTACCTCACTGTTAGTGTCCCTGGTACCTCACTGTTAGTGTCCCTGGTACCTCACTGTTAGTGTCCCTGGTACCTCAATGTTAGTGTCCCTGGTACCTCACTGTTAGTGTATCTGCTTCCTCACTGTTAGTGTCCCTGGTACCTCACTGTTAGTGTCCCTGGTACCTCACTGTTAGTGTCCCTGGTACCTCACTGTTAGTGTAACTGGTACCTTGCTGTTAGTGTCCCTGGTACCTCGCTGTTAGTGTATCTGGTACCTCACTGTTAGTGTATCTGGTACCTCGCTGTTAGTGTATCTGGTACCTCACTGTTAGTGTATCTGGTACCTCACTGTAAGCGTATCTGGTACCTCACTGTTAGTGTCCCTGGTACCTCACTGTTAGTGTATCTGGTACCTCGCTGTTAGTGTATCTGGTACCTCGCTGTTAGTGGATCTGGTACCTCGCTGTTAGTGTATCTGGTACCTCACTGTTAGTGTATCTGGTACCTCACTGTTAGTGTATCTGGTACCTCACTGTTAGTGTCCCTGGTACCTCGCTGTTAGTGGATCTGGTACCTCACAGTTAATGTATCTGGTACCTCACTGTTAGTGTCCCTGGTACCTCACTGTTAGTGTCCCTGGTACCTCACTGTTAGTGTCCCTGGTACCTCAATGTTAGTGTCCCTGGTACCTCACTGTTAGTGTATCTGGTTCCTCACTGTTAGTGTCCCTGGTACCTCACTGTTAGTGTCCCTGGTACCTCACTGTTAGTGTCCCTGGTACCTCACTGTTAGTGTAACTGGTACCTTGCTGTTCGTGTCCCTGGTACCTCGCTGTTAGTGTATCTGGTACCTCACTGTTAGTGTATCTGGTACCTCGCTGTTAGTGTATCTGGTACCTCACTGTTAGTGTATCTGGTACCTCACTGTTAGTGTCCCTGGTACCTCGCTGTTAGTGTATCTGGTACCTCACTGTTAGTGTATCTGGTACCTCGCTGTTAGTATATCTGGTACCTCGCTGTTAGTGTATCTGGTACCTCGCTGTTAGTGTATCTGGTACCTCACTGTTAGATTATCTGATACCTTGCTGTTAGTGGATCAGGTACCTCGCTGTTAAGGTCCCTGGTACCTCGCTGTTAGTGTATCTGGTACCTCACTGTTAGTGTATCTGGTGCCTCACTGTTAGTGTATCTGGTACCTCACTGTTAGTATCCCTGGTACGTCACTGTTAGTGTCCCTGGTACCTCACTGTTAGTGTATCTGGTACCTCACTGTTAGTGTATCTGGTACCTGACTGTTAGTGTCCCTGGTACCTCGCTGTAAGTGTATTTGGTACCTCACTGTTAGTGTACCTGGTACCTCACTGATGGTGTATCTGGTACCTCACTGTTAGTGTATCTGGTACCTCACTGTTAGTGTATCTGGTACCTCACTGTTAGTGTATCTGGTACCTCACTGTTAGTGTATCTGGTACCTCACTGTTAGTGTATCTGGTACCTCACTGTTTGTGTATCTGGTACCTCACTGTTAGTGTATCTGGTGCCTCAATGTTAGTGTATCTGGTACCTCACTCTTAGTGTATCTGGTGCCTCACTGTTAGTGTATCTGGTGCCTCACTGTTAATGAATCTGGTACCTCACTGTTAGTGTCCCTGGTACCTCACTGTTAGTGTATCTGGTACCTCACTGTTAGTGTATCTGGTACCTCACTGTTAGTGTCCCTGGTACCTCACTGTTAGTGTCCCTGGTACCTCACTGTTAGTGGATCTGGTATCTCACTGTTAGTGTATCTGGTACCTCACTGTTAGTGTATCTGGTACCTCACTGTTAGTGTCCCTGGTACCTCACTGTTAGTGTATCTGGTACCTCACTGTTAGTGTATCTGGTACCTCGCTGTTTGTGTATCTGGTACCTCACTGTTAGTGTAACTGGTACCTCGCTGTTAGTGTCCCTGGTACCTCACTGTTAGTGTCCCTGGTACATCACTGTTAGTGTATCTGGTACCACACTATTCGTGTATCTGGTACCTCACTGTTAGTGTCCCTGGTACCTCACTGTTAGTGTATCTGGTACCTCACTGTTAGTGTATCTGGTACCTCACTGTTAGTGTATCTGGTACCTCACTGTTTGTGTATCTGGTACCTCGCTGTTAGTGTATCTGGTATCTCACTGTTCGTGTACCTGGTAACTCACTGTTCGTGTATCTGGTACCTCACTGTTAGTGTATCTGGTACCTCACTGTTAGTGTCCCTGGTACCTCACTGTTAGTGTTTCTGGTATCTCACTGTTAATGTCCCTGGTACCTCGCTGTTCGTGTATCTCTTACCTCGATCTTAGTGTATCTGGTACCTCACTGTTAGTGTATCTGGTACCTCGATGTTAGTGTATCTGGTACCTAACTGTTAGTGTATCTGGTACCTCACTGTTAGTGTATCTGGTACCTTACTGTTAGTGTATCTGGTACCTCACTGTTAGTGTATCTGGTACCTCACTGTTAGTGTCCCTGGTACCTCACTGTTAGTGTATCTGGTACCTCGCTGTTAGTGTATCTGCTACCTCACTGTTAGTGTATCTGGTACCTCACTGTTAGTGTATCTGGTACCTCACTGTTAGAGTATCTGGTACCTCACTGTTAGTGTATCTCGTACCTCACTGTTATTGTATCTGGTACCTCGCTGTTAGTGTCCCTGGTACCTCACTGTTAGTGTATCTGGTATCTCACTGTTAGTGTCCCTGGTACCTCACTGTTAGTGTCCCTGGTACCTCACTGTTAGTGTATCTGGTACCTCACTGTTAGTGTATCTGGTACCTCACTGTTAGTGTATCTGGTACCTCACTGTTAGTGTCCCTGGTACCTCACTGTTAGTGTCCCTGGTACCTCACTGTTAGTGTATCTGGTACCTCGCTGTTAGTGTCCCTGGTACCTCACTGTTAGTGTCCCTGGTACCTCACTGTTAGTGTATCTGGTACCACACTATTCGTGTATCTGGTACCTCACTGTTAGTGTATCTGGTACCTCACTGTTAGTGTATCTGGTACCTAACTGTTAGTGTATCTGGTACCTCACTGTTAGTGTCCCTGGTACCTCACTGTTAGTGTATCTGGTACCTCACTGTTAGTGTATCTGGTACCTCACTGTTAGTGTCCCTGGTACCTCGCTGTTAGTGTCCCTGGTACCTCACTGTTAGTGTATCTGGTACCTCACTGTTAGTGTATCTGGTAACTCACTGTTAATGTCCCTGGTACCTCACTGTTCGTGTATCTCTTACCTCGATCTTAGTGTATCTGATACCTCACTGTTAGTGTATCTGGTACCTCGATGTTAGTGTATCTAGTACCTCGATGTTAGTGTATCTGGTACCTCACTGTTAGTGTATCTGGTACCTCACTGTTAGTGTATCTGGTACCTCACTTTTAGTGTATTTATTACCTCACTGTTAGTGTATCTGGTACCTTACTGTTAGTGTATCTTGTACCTCACTGTTAGTGTATCTGGTACCTCACTGTTAGTGTCCCTGGTACCTCACTGTTAGTGTATCTGGTACCTCACTGTTAGTGTATCTGGTACCTCACTGTTAGTGTCCCTGGTACCTCGCTGTTAGTGTCCCTGGTACCTCACTGTTAGTGTATCTGGTACCTCACTGTTAGTGTATCTGGTAACTCACTGTTAATGTCCCTGGTACCTCACTGTTAGTGTATCTGGTACCTCACTGTTTGTGTATCTGGTACCTCACTGTTAGTGTATCTGGTACCTCGCTGTTAGTGTATCTGGTACCTCACTGTTAGTGTCCCTGGTACCTCACTGTTTGTGTCCCTGGTATCTCACTGTTCGTGTATCTGGTAGCTCACTGTTAGTGTACCTGGTACCTCACTGTTAGTTTATCTGGTACCTCACTGTTCGTGTCCCTGGTACCTCACTGTTAGTGTCCCTGGTACCTCACTGTTAGTGTATCTGGTACCTCACTGTTAGTGTATCTGGTACCTCGCTGTTAGTGTATCTGGTACCTCACTGTTAGTGTCCCTGGTACCTCGCTGTTAGTGTATCTGGTACCTCGCTGTTAGTGTCCCTGGTACCTCACTGTTAGTGTATCTGTTATCTCACTGTTAGTGTATCTGGTACCTCACTGTTAGTGTATCTGGTATCTCACTGTTAGTGTATCTGGTACCTCACTGTTAGTGTCCCTGGTATCACACTGTTCGTGTATCTGGTACCTCACTGTTACTGTCCCTGGTACCTCACTGTTAGTGTATCTGGTACCTCGCTGTTAATGTCCCAGGAACCTCGCTGTTAGTGTCCCTGGTACCTCGCTGTTAGTGTCCCTGGTTCCTCGCTGCTGTTGGTGTTCCGGGCAAGTCTCTTTACACGGCTATTCATTCTGTAAATCATTTTAACTTTATTTCTCTCCTTGTCTTTCCCTGTCCATTGCGTGCTGTCGGCTATTGATTCAGTAAATTGTATTCTGACATCAAGATTAAAATGTTCTCTGTTCAGCTCAAGCAAATGTATCGGATAGGACACTTTATTTTCAGAATTTCAGAATGCTCGCTGCACTGCTCATTTGTATTATATCAGAAGAAGGTTTTCTAAGTTTAGGGACGTCACCAAATGACAACAGGTCCTTGACCTGAAGCGGTCACTGTGTTTCTCTCGGGCTACGGGGAAAACGTGGGGTATGCTGTTGAGATAGAGGATCAGCCATGATTATATTGAATGGCGGTGCAGACTCGATGGGCCGAATGTCCTACTACTGCTCCTAATTTCTGTGGTTCCATGTTTCTAATCATTCAGTTCCAGCCACTGCCTCATTTTCCACATTCTCCAGTGTTGCATTACTGCCACTGCTTCTGATGGTTGGACCAGATTTATCAGGATCATTTTCAATCTCACAAATTGCTCACTGAGCCAGATTTCAAGACATTTATTTGCAATCTTTGTTTTGAGTTTGCAACTGAATCTCATGCAGGTCTGCCACAGCTCAGTGGGTCTCTCAGTGAGAATCGGAGCAATTCTCTATTGTACCCTGCTTTAATTCAGCATGAAGAATGCCAGTGGTTGTAACTGAAGTATTCATGACAACACAATCCTTTGATATTTTTCCATCTAATATAATATGCACAAGTTGAAAACCAACATGTGAAAGAAAGCAAGAATAAATCATATCCATTTGTGTTCCGATACTTTACAGAAGCATTTGGCAGCACTTTACCTGTGGAATAGGTGGAGGAGTAGGCCATTCGGCCCTTCGAGCCTGCATCACCATTCAATATGATCATGGCTGATCATGGCAGTCCTGGAGATGGGAGTGCGTGGTGTCGGGAGGCCTATAAAGGCCCAGCGGCAGCGAGAGGTGGCGGCAGTCCTAGAGACGGGAATTCGTCGAGTCGGGAGGCCTATAAAGGCCCAGCGACAGCAAGAGGCGGGAGTGCGTGGTGTTGGTGAGGCCTATAAAGGCCCAGCGGCAGCAAGAGGCGGGAGTGCGTGGTTGGTGAGGCCTATAAAGGCCCAGCGGCAGCGAGAGGTGGGAGTGCATGGTGTTGGTGAGGCCTATAAAGGCCCAGCGGCAGTCCGAGAGGTGGGAGTGCGTGGTGTTGGTGAGGCCTATAAAGGCCCGGCGGCAGTCCGAGAGGCGGGAGTGCGTGGTGTTGGTGAGGCCTATAAAGGCCCGGCGGCAGTCCGAGAGGTGGGAGTGCGTGGTGTTGGTGAGGCCTATAAAGGCCCGGCGGCAGTCCGAGAGATGGGAGTGCGTGGTGTTGGTGAGGCCTATAAAGGCCCGGCGGCAGTCCGAGAGGTGGGAGTGCGTGGTGTTGGTGAGGCCTATAAAGGCCCAGCGGCAGTCCGAGAGGCGGGAGTGCGTGGTGTTGGTGAGGCCTATAAAGGCCCGGCGGCAGTCCGAGAGGTGGGAGTGCGTGGTGTTGGTGAGGCCTATAAAGGCCCGGCTTGTGCAGCTGCAGCGGGGAGAGAAGGCAAAAAAGAAGTATAAAGAAATTAAAAGGTGACGTCACAGCCAAGGGGATAAGTGATTGGCTGGTGATTGGTAAGTAGCTTTTCTTTTTTCTTTTCTATATCAGTAACTAATCTTTAGCCTTGTTGTTGCCACATTAAGTTTATCTAAGGGTTAAGTCAATGGCAGGACAGCTCGGATACGTGTTATGCTCTCCCTGTACTATGTGGGAAGTCAGGGACATTTCCGGTGTCCCTGACGACTACGTGTGCGGGAAGTGTATCCGCCTGCAGCTCCTGACGGACCACATTGCGAAACTGGAGCTGCAGCTGGATTTACTCTGGAGCATCCACGATGCTGAGAATGACGTAAATAGCACGTTTAATGAGTTGGTCTTACTGTCGGAGAAGGGTATACAGCCAGGTAGGGAATGGAAGACCAACAGGAAGAGCAGTGCAAGGAAGGTAGTGCAGGGGTCCCCTGCGGTCATCCCCCTGCTAAACAGATACACCGCTTTGGGTACTGTTGAGGGGAATGACTCATCAGGGGAGGGCAGCAGCAGCCAAGTTCATGGCACCGTGGCTGGCTCTGCTGCACAGGAGGGCAGGAAGAAGAGTGGGAGAGCTATAGTGATAGGGGATTCAATTGTAAGGGGAATAGATAGGCGTTTCTGCGGCCGCAACCGAGACTCCAAGATGGTATGTTGCCTCCCTGGTGCAAGGGTCAAGGATGTCTCAGAGCGGGTGCAGGACATTCTGAAAAGGGAGGGTGAATAGTCAGTTGTCGTGGTACATATAGGTACCAACGATATAGGTTAAAAAACAGGATGAGGTCCAACAAAATGAATTTAGGGAACTAGGAGCTAAATTAAAAAGCAGGACGTTAAAGGTAGTAATCTCAGGATTGCTCCCAGTGCCACATGCTAGTCAGAGTCGGAATCACAGGATAGCTCAGATGAATATGTGACTTAAGCAGTGGTGCAGAAGGGAGGGATTCAAATTCCTGGGGTATTGGAACCGGTTCTGGGGGAGGTGGGACCAGTACAAACCGGGCTGTTTGCACCTAGGCAGGACCGGAACCAATGTCCTAGGGGGAGTGTTTGCTCGTGCTGTTGGGGAGTAGTTGAACTAATATGGCAGGGGGATGGGAACCTATGCAGGGAGACCAAGGGAAATAAAATGGAGACAGAAGCAAAAGATAGAAAGGAGAATAGTAAAAGCGGAGGGCAGAGAAACCCAAGGCAAAAAACAAAAAGTGCCACTTTACAGCAAAATTCTAAAGGGTCAAAGTGTGTTAAAAAGACAAATCGGAAGGCTCTGTGCCTCGATGCGAGGAGTATTCGGAATAAGGTGGATGAATTAACTACGCAGATAGCAGTTAACGGAAACGATGTGATTGGCATCACAGTGACATGGCTCCAGGGTGACCAAGGCTGGGAACTCAACATACAAGGGTATTCAGCATTTAGGAAGGATAGACAGAAAGGAAAGGAAGCGGGATGGCGTTGCTGGTTAAAGAGGAAATTAATGCAATAGTAAGGAAGGACAGTAGCTTGTATGATGTGGTATCGGTATGAGTGGAGCTACGGAATACGAAAAGGCAGAAAACGCGAGTGGGAGTTGTGTACAGGCCACCAAATAGTAGTCATGAGGTTGGGGACAGCATCAAACAAGAAATAAGGGATGTGTGCAATAAAGGTACAGCAGTTATCATGGGCGACTTTAATCTACATATTGATTGGGCTAACCTAACTGGTAACAATGCGGTGGAGGAGGATTTCCTGGAGTGTATGAGGGACGGTTTTCTAGATCAATATGTCGAGGAACAAACCAGAGAAATGGCCATCCTAGACTGGGTGATGTCTAATCAGAAGGGACTAATTAGCAATCTTGTTGTTTTCTTAGCAGTCTTCCCCTTGGGGAAGAGTGACCATAATATGGTAGAATTCCTTATTAAGATGGAGAGTGAAAAGTTAATTCAGAAACTAGGGTCCTGAACTTAAGGAAAGGTAACTTAATTGGTATGAGGTGTGAATTGGTGAGATTGGACTGGCAAATGATACTTAAAGGGTTGATGGTGGCTAGGCAATGGCATACCTTTAAAAATCATATGGAAGAACTTCAGCAATTGTCTGGAGTAAAAATAAAATGGGGAAGGTGGCTGAACCGTGCATCACAAAGGAAATTAAGGATAGTATTAATTCCAAAGAAGAGGCATACAAGTCAGAGTAGGAATCGCAGGATAGCGCAGATGAATACGTGGCTTGAGCAGTGGTGCAGCAGGGAGGGATTCAAATTCCTGGGGCATTGGAACCAGTTCTGGGGGAGGTGGGACCAGTACAAACCGGATGGTCTGCACCTGGGCAGGACCGGAACCAATGTCCTAGGGGGAGTGTTTGCTAGTGCTGTTGGGGAGGAGTTAAACTAATATGGCAGGGGGATGAGAACCAATGCAGGGAGACAGAGGGAAACAAAAAGGAGACAAAAGCAAAAGACAGAAAGGAGATGAGGAAAAGTGGAGGGCAGAGAAACCCAAGGCAAAGAACAAAAAGGGCCACTGTACAGCAAAATTCTAAAAGGACAAAGGGTGTTAAAAAAAACAAGCCTGAAGGCTTTGTGTCGTAATGCAAGGAGTATCCGTAATAAGGTGGAAGAATTAACTGTGCAAATAGATATTAACAAATAAGATGTGATTGGGATTACAGAGACGTGGCTCCAGGATGATCAGTGCTGGGAATTCAACATTCAGGAAGGATAGAATAAAAGGAAAAGGAGGTGGGGTAGCATTGCTGGTTAAGGAGGAAATTAATGCAATAGTTACGAAGGACATTAGCTTGGATGATGTGGAATCTATATGGGTAGAGCTGCAGAGCACCAAAGGGCGAAAAACATCAGTGGGAGTTGTGTACAGACCTCCAAACAGTAGTAGTGATGTTGGGGAGGGCATCAAACAGGAAATTAGGGGTGCATGCAATAAAGGTGCAGCAGTTACAATGGTGACTTTAATATGCACATAGATTGGGCTAACCAAACTGGAAGCAATACGGTGGAGGAGGATTTCCTGGAGTGCATAAGGGATGGTCTTCCAGACCAATATGTCGAGCAACCAACTCGGGGGGCGGCCATCTTAGACTGGGTGTTGTGTAATGAGAGAGGATTAATTAGCAATCTCGTTGTGCTAGGCCCCTTGGGGAAGAGTGACCATAATATGGTGGAATTCTGCCTTAGATGGAGAATGAAACAGTTAATTCAGAGACCATGGTCCAGAACTTAAAGAAGGGTAACTTTGAAGGTATGAGAGGCGTGAATTGGCTAGGATTGATTGGCGAATGATACTTAAGGGGTTGACTGTGGATGGGCAATGGCAGACATTTAGAGACTGCATGGATAAACTACAACAATTGTACATTCCTGTCTGGCGTAAAAATAAAAAAGGGAAGGTGGCTCAACCGTGGCTATCAAGGGAAATCAGGGATAATATTAAAGCCAAGGAAGTGGCATACAAATTGGCCATAAATAGCATCGATCCCGGGGACTGGGAGAAATTTAGAACTCAGCAGAGGAGGACAAAGGGTTTGATTAGGGCAGGGAAAATGGAGTACGAGAAGAAGCTTGCAGGGAACATTAAGACAGATTGCAAAAGTTTCTATAGATATGTAAAGAGAAAAAGGTTAGTAAAGACAAATGTAGGTCCCCTGCAGTCAGAATCAGGGTAAGTCATAACGGGGAACAAAGAAATGGCAGACCAATTGAACAAGTACTTTGGTTCGGTATTCACGAAGGAGGACACAAACAACCTTCCGGATATAAAAGGGGTCAGAGGGTCGAGTAAACAGGAGGAACTGAGGGAAATCCTTATTAGTCGGGAAATTGTGTTGGGGAAATTGATGGGATTGAAGGCCGATAAATCCCCAGGGCCTGATGGACTGCATGCCAGAGTACTTAAGGAGGTGGCCTTGGAAATAGCGGATGCATTGACAGTCATTTTCCAACATTGCATTGACTCTGGATCAGTTCCTATCGAGTGGAGGGTAGCCAATGTAACCCCACTTTTTAAAAAAGGAGGGAGAGAGAAAACAGGAAATTATAGACCGGTCAGCCTGACATCGGTAGTGGGTAAAATGATGGAATCAATTATTAAGGATGTCAGAGCAGCGCATTTGGAAAGAGGTGACATGATAGGTCCAAGTCAGCATAGATTTGTGAAAGGGGAATCATGCTTGACAAATCTTCTGGAATTTTTTGATGATGTTTCCAGTAGAGTGGACAAGGGAGAACCAGTTGATGTGGTATATTTGGACTTTCAGAAGGCTTTCGACAAGGTCCCACACAAGAGATTAATGTGCAAAGTTAAAACACATGGGATTGGGTGTAGTGTGCTGACATGGATTGAGAACTGGTTGTCAGACAGGAAGCAAAGAGTAGGAGTAAATGGGGACTTTTCAGAATGGCAGGCAGTGACTAGTGGGTTACCGCAAGGTTCTGTGCTGGGGCCCCAGCTGTTTACATTGTACATTAATGATTTAGACGAGGGGATTAAATGTAGTATCTCCAAATTTGCGGATGACACCAAGTTGGGTGGCAGTGTGAGCTGCGAGGAGGATGCTATGAGGCTACAGAGCGACTTGGATAGTTTAGGTGAGTGGGCAAATGCATGGCAGATGAAGTATAATGTGGATAAATGTGAGATTATCCACTTTGGTGGTAAAAACAGAGAGACAGACTCTTATCTGAATGGTGACAGGTTAGGAAAAGGGGAGGTGCAACGAGACCTGGGTGTCATGGTACATCAGTCATTGAAGGTTGGCATGCAGGTGCAGCAGGCGGTTAAGAAAGCAAATGACATGTTGGCCTTCATAGCGAGGAGATTTGAGTACAGGGGCAGGGAGGTGTTGCTACAGTTGTACAGGGCCTTGGTGAGGCCACACCTGGAGTATTGTGTACAGTTTTGGTCTCCTAACCTGAGGAAGGACATTCTTGCTTTTGAGGAAGTGCAGCGAAGGTTCACCAGACTGATTCCCGGGATGGCAGGACTGACCTATCAAGAAAGACTGGATCAACTGGGCTTGTATTCACTGGAGTTCAGAAGAATGAGAGGGGACCTCATAGAAATGTTTAAAATTCTGACGGGGTTAGACAGGTTAGATGCAGGAAGAATGTTCCCAATGTTGGGGAAGTCCAGAACCAGGGGACACAGTCTAAGGATAAGGGGTAAGCCATTTAGGACCGAGATGAGGAGGAATATCTTCACCCAGAGAGTGGTGAACCTGTGGAATTCTCTACCACAGAAAGTAGTTGAGGCCAATTCACTAAATATATTCAAAAAGGAGTTAGATGTAGTCCTAACTACTCGGGGGATCAAGGGGTATGGCGAGAAAGTAGGAATGGGGTACTGAAGTTGCATGTTCAGCCATGAACTCATTGAATGGCGGTGCAGGCTGGAAGGGCCGAATGGCCTACTCCTGCACCTATTTTCTATGTTTCTATGTTTCTAAGTTAGTTAGAAAAAGCAGCAAACCATAGGTCTGGGAGAATTTTAGAATTCAGCAGAGGAGGACAAAGGGTTTCATTAAGAGGGGAAAAATAGAGTATGAGAGGAAGCTTGCCAGAAACATAAAAACTGACTGCAAAAGCTTCTGTAGAAATGTAAAGAGAAAAAGATTAGTGAAGACAAACGTAGGTCCCTTGCAGTCGGATTCGGGTGAATTTATAATGGGGAACAAAGAAATGGCAGACCAATTGAACACGTACTTTGGTTCTGTCTTCACAAAGGAAGACACAGATAACCTTCTGGATGTACTCAGGGACCGAGGGTCTAGTGAGAAGAAGGAACTGAAGGATATCCTTATTAGGCGAGAAATTGTGTTCGGGAAATTGACGGGGTTGAAGGCCGATAAATCCCCAGGGCCTGATAGTCTGCATCCCAGAGAACTTAAGGAAGTGGCCCTCGAAATAGTGGATGCATTGGTGATCATTTTACAACAGTCTATCAACTCTGGATCAGTTCCTATGGACTGCAGTGTTGCTAATGTAACACCACTTTTTGAAAAAGGAGGGAGAGAGAAAACGGGTAATTATGGACCAGTTAGCCTGACATCAGTAGTGGGGAAAATGTTGGAATCAATCATTAAGGATGAAATAGCAGCACATTTGGAAAGCAGTGATAGGATTAGTCCAAGTCAGCATGGATTTACAAAGGGCAAATCATGCTTGACAAATCTTCTGGAATTTTTTGAGGATGTAACTAGTCGAGTTGTCAGGGGAGAACCAGTGAATGTGGTGTATTTGGACTTTCAAAAGGCTTTTGACAAGGTCCCACACAAGAGATTGGTGTGCAAAATCAAAGCACATGGTATTGGGGGTAATATACTGACGTGGATAGAGAACTGGTTGGCAGACAGGAAGCAGAGAGTCGGGATTAACGGGTCCTTTTCAGAATGGCAGGCAGTGACTGGTGGAGTGCCGCAGGACTAAGTGCTGGGACCCCAGCTCTTTACAATATATATTAATGATTTGGATGATGGAATTGAGTGTAATGTCTCCAAGTTTGCAGATGACACTAAACTGGGTGGCGGTGTGAGCTGTGAGGAGGATGCTAAGAGGCTGCAGGGTGATTTGGACAGGTTAGGCGAGTGGGCAAATACATGGCAGATGCAGTACAATGTGGATAAATGTGAGGTTATCCACTTTGGGGGCAAAAACACAAAGGCAGAATATTATCTGAATGGCGGCAGATTAGGAAAAGGGGAGGTGCAACGAGACCTGGGTGTCATGGTTCATCAGTCATTGAAGATTGGCTTGCAGGTACAGCTGTTGGTGAAGAAGGCAAATGGTATGTTGGCCTTTATAGCAAGGGGATTTGAGTATCAGGGCAGGGAAGTCTTGCTGTAGTTGTACAGGGTGTTGGTGAGGCCCCATCTGGAATATTGTGTTCAGTTTTGGTCTCCTAACCTGAGAAAGGACGTTCTTGCGAGAGAGGGAGTGCGGCGGAGTTTCACCAGACTGATTCCCGGGATGGCAGGACTGACATATGAGGAGAGACTGGATCGACTGGGCCTGTATTCACTGGAGTTTAGAAGGCTGAGAGGGGATCTCATAGAAACATATAACATTTTGATGGGACTGGACAGGTTAGATGCAGGAAGAATGTTCCTGATGTTGGGGAAGTCCAGAACCAGGGGACATAGTCTTAGGATAAGGGGTAAGCCATTAGGACTGAGATGAGGAGGAACTTCTTCACTCAGAGAGTTGTTAACCTGTGGAATTCCCTGCTGCAGAGAGTAGTTGATGCCAATTCATTGGATATATTCAAGAGGGAGTTAGATATGGCCCTTGCGGCTCAGGGGATCAAGGGGTATGGAGAAAAGCAGGAACGGGGTGCTGAAGGAATGATCAGCCATGATCTTATTGAATGGTGGTGCAGGCTCAAAGGGCCGAATGGCCTACTCCTGTACCTATTTTCTATGTTTCTATGTTTCTATGTTAGGCGAGTGGGCAAATACATGGCAGATGTAGTATAATGTGGATAAATGTGAGGTTATCCACTTTGGGGGCAAAAACACGCAGGCAGAATATTATATGAATGGCGGCAGATTAGGAAAAGGGAGGTGCAACGAGACCTGGGTGTGATGGTTCATCAGTCATTGAAAGTTGGCATGCAGGTGCAGCAGGCATTGAAGAAGGCAAATGGTATGTTGGCCTTCATAGCGAGGGGATTTGAGTATAGGAGCAGGGAAGTCTTGCCTCAGTTGTACAGGGCCTTGGTGAGGCTCCACCTGGAATATTGTGTTCAGTTTTGATTTCCTAATCTGAGGAAGGATGTTGTTGCTATTGAGGGAGTGCAGCGAAGGTTCACCAGACTGATTCCCGGGATGGCTGGACTGACCTCTGAGGAGAGACTGGATGAACTGGGCCTTTATACACTGGAGTTTGGAAGGATGAGAGGGGATCTCATAGAAACATACAAGATTCTGACTGGACTGGATAGGCTAGATGCGGGATGAATGTTCCCGATGTTGGGGAAGTCCAGAACCAGGGGACACAGTCTTAGGATAAGGGGCAGGCCATTTAGGACTGAGATGAGGAGAAACTTATTCACTCAGTGAGTTGTTAACCTGTGGAATTCCCTGCCACAGAGAGTTGTTGATGTCAGTTCATTGGATATATTCAAGAGGGAGTTAGATATGGCCCTTACGGCTAAAGGGATCAAGGGGTATGGAGAGAAAGCAGGAACGGGGTACTGAGGGAATGATCAGCCATGATCTTATTGAATGTTGGGCAGGCTCGAAGGGCTGAATGACCTACTCCTGCACCTATTTTCTATGTTTCTATGAATTATTCGTCCAATTTCGATGCTAAAAAACGCATTTAGTTGGACATTCCCTGGTCAATGATAACTATTTATTTTATTCAGAGTCCATTCTTTGCTATGTTATTCGGAAATTCTTACTTTCAATGAGTGACAATTTCAACAAAAAGATGGAAAGCTCATTGGTCAAAACACTTCCTGCAGCCCAGTTATCTTTCTAACGATTGTACTCTTGTATTTAATACCTTAACATCGTCATATTAGCTTCATACATTATAAGTAGAAGTACCTGTAATTATTGCATGCCAAAATTGCAGTAGATGTTAATTTCTGTTGCACTCATTTTCAGTTCTAATTAGAATCCATATCCTCAGCAGGAGCAAGAATTCAATCAGGTCCCCCCCGCCCTCCCCCTCCGCCAACACAGTGGTACAGAAGTGAATCGCACCGCTCTCGGTGCTGACTGATCCCGCCACACGGAGGCTTCCTCAGAGGTTCTTGACCCTTGTGTCCCTGTTACCTTGGGCGGTGTTGTTGCCTGCTGGGCTAAAGTTAGATCTATCATTTAATCTCTCATTGATCAAACATCTGTTAATTTCATGCTGTCTCGATCCCCATTTCATTTATTGATTCCTTATTGTTATTGCAATATACCCTGTATTCAGTTCCTCAGGTACTAGAATTAGATTATATCATTTCATGTCGCTAATGATTTGCAGATTGCAGACCGAATTCCATCAATCTTCTGCTCTTGCTCCCAGCCTGATGTTTAATTGACCTGGTTATTTGCTTTCCTCACAGTGAACCTAGTGACGATAGTGATCCTGTCCCGGGGAAAGTGCGGACTCTCCAAATGTGTCACTCGCTACCTGGTGACCATGGCAACAGCGGATCTACTGGTCGTGATCCTGGATCTGATACTGAGGCACATTCCGATTCGTTATATGGAACAGTTTCTTTTCATCCGGTCCATCCCCCTGTGTAATATCCACGCCGTCCTGCTTTATGCAGCCACAGACTGTTCTGTCTGGTTCACCGTCACTTTCACTTTTGATCGATTTGTGGCCATTTGTTGCCAAAAGCTGAAAACTAAATATTGCACCGAGAGAATGGCGGCTGTGGTTCTGGGAACAGTGACTGTGCTGAGCTGTTTAAAGAACATACCCTGGTATTTTATGTTCACAAGTCGGTATGTGCTTAGCAACAAACCCTGGTTTTGTGATATCAAAATCACTAATTATACATCACTGGGCTGGGCAGCATTCGAGCTCCTTCATTATATTCTAACCCCGTGTGTCCCATTTGTTCTGATCCTGCTGCTCAATGCTCTCACCGTCAGACACATTTTAGAGGCCAGTAGAGCCCGCAGGAGACTCCGTGGTCACAGCAGTGGGGAGAGTCCCAGAGACCCCGAGATGGAGAGTCGCATGAAATCCATCATTTCACTGTTTGTTATCTCGGGGAATTTCATACTGTTATGGACAGTGTATATGCTGGTTCTTGTGGCAAACCGGATTGGTTGGATTACACGTCATGTCGATATACCTCTGTTTGTTGATGAAATAGGATTCATGCTGCAGCAGCTGAGTTGTTGCACAAACACTGGTATTTATGCCGTGACACAGACTAAGTTCCGGGAGCAGTTTAGGAATGTGGTGAAATATCCCTTTCTTGTAATTGTAAAATTCATTAAACGATAAGAAGCAGTGGAGACTTTCCAGCCTCAGAACTCAATGCTGCCTGATAATGGGGGGGTCGCGGGGGGAATTCCGGTTGGAGACACCTTCCGACAAACGCCTCCGACTGGAACATTTTACAAAAACACCTGGTGGTCCCGGAGACGCCTTCGATTCCCGTCTGAGGCCTTCATTTCATGTGTAGCGTCCGGGAAAGCGACTTCCCCATACATACAGTAAAGCTGGAGTCACATGGGCCTGGGCCACCAATCACTCTGCAGTATTCTCATTGATAATAATGGGAACCTCGCTTTTATGTGTCCCATTATTATCAATGAGAATAACCCCCTAAAAAATAAAACAACATAATAAATTAAAAAAACACCTCACATATTTAAAATTAATTGAAATTAAAGTTAATTAAATGTTTTGGGAAAAAATATATTTTGGTATATTTTTAACATGTTTTAATAGGGTTTAAAATAAATGTAGCTCAGTGGATAGGGTTTTTACTGTAAAAATATGTATTTAAATTTATTTTTCATATGTTTTAAAACTCTTATGCTGGTAAAAGTAATCTCTCGACCTGCTTTTACCTGGTGTAAGAGTTTGAAGGACATTCACTGGACATGATTTGGGCAAATGCCCCAATCTCACCCACACAAATGTTCTTCTCCCCGGGATATGGAGAATCCATATGGAGAAATCTTTGACAGATTGGAAAAGCCAGTTTTCAGTGATGCACAGCACACCCCAAAAACTGGCTTTTTAAAGGCGTTGGCGGGTCCATGCACATTCCATCTGGACCCAGGAAGGCCGGAATTTCAGGCCCATTGTGTCCGAGCCACTCTCCCTCATGGTGAATATTATCACACTCACTCACACACTGTCTACACAGGGCTCCCTGGGAGGGGAGTGGCGATCTGTCAGGATCCTCTGGAAAGGATGGTGTTCCCTAACACACCGCCTAAAGCAGCTGGTCTCCCGCCTGCACTAAGATGGCGACATCCCTTGTCTAGACAATCGGATGGTGTTCCTCAGGACCCCTCCCTGCCTCACTTATGTATGTCCTCACTCGCGCTCGGCACAGCATATACAGCTCTGGTACCCAGCACAAAGCTGGCTGCAGGGTCATTTCCCATCGGCTGGTTGATGTCATTGACCCTTCCCCTTCCCAGAAGTGAGGCCAGGTGATTTGTAGCGGCAGTCGAGGGCAGCGGCAGATAGCGGTTTGTTCACCCAAGAAGTGGTCGAGTGGCTAAGGGAAGCAGCTCGGCCCAGCTGGTGGCCTGCACCAATCCCCGTACCCCAGCACAGTAAGGAGGTCCAACACCAGGTCCCATGGCAGATCCTGTCGACCACGCTTTACATAAATGCCACTCAACCTGGCACTGGGTAAGCAATGGACTGTTCCAGTGTCAGTCCTGCTAATGTTTAACTGCTGTGGAAAATTCTGCCTTTCCTTCTGGTCCTGTAAAGTATGAAGTGGTGTGGTCAGTAGTTCAGTCTGTGGAAAGTATTCTAGTGTTTAGAATCATTTCAGAGTTCTGAGAGGTAATGGATATCCTACAGGAGATATAGTGGGTATCCTGCAGGAAATATCGAGGATATCCTACAGGAGATATAGTGGGTATCCTGCAGGAAATATCGAGGATATCCTACAGGAGATATAGTGGGTACCCTGCAGGAAATATCGAGGATATCCTACAGGAGATATAGTGGGTATCCTGCAGGAAATATCGAGGATATCCTACAGGAGATATAGTGGGTATCCTGCAGGAAATATCGAGGATATCCTACAGGAGATATAGTGGGTACCCTGCAAGAAATATCGAGGATATCCTACAGGAGATATAGTGGGTACCCTGCAGGAAATATCGAGGATATCCTACAGGAGATATAGTGGGTATCCTGCAGGAAATATCGAGGATATCCTACAGGAGATATAGTGGGTATCCTGCAGGAAACATCGAAGATATCCTACAGGAGATATAGTGGGTATCCTGCAGGAAATATCGAGGATATCCTACAGGAGATATAGTGGGTATCCTGAGGGAATATCGAGGATATCCTACAGGAGATATAGTGGGTATCCTGCAGGAAATATCGAGGATATCCTACAGGAGATATAGTGGGTATCCTGCAGGAAATATCGAGGATATCCTACAGGAGATATAGTGGGTACCCTGCAGGAAATATCGAGGATATCCTACAGGCGATATAGTGGGTACGCTGCAGGAAATATCGAGGATATCCTACAGGAGATATAGTGGGTACCCTGCAGGAAATATCGAGGATATCCTACAGGAGATATAGTGGGTATCCTGCAGGAAATATCGAGGATATCCTACAGGAGATATAGTGGGTACCCTGCAGGAAATATCGAGGATATCCTACAGGAGATATAGTGGGTATCCTGCAGGAAATATCGAGGATATCCTACAGGAGATATAGTGGGTATCCTGCAGGAAATATCGAGGATATCCTACAGGAGATATAGTGGGTATCCTGCAGGAAATATCGAGGATATCCTACAGGAGATATAGTGGGTAACCTGCAGGAAATATCGAGGATATCCTGCAGGAGATATAGTGGGTATCCTGCAGGAAATATCGAGGATATCCTGCAGGAGATATAGTGGGTATCCTGCAGGAAATATCGAGGATATCCTGCAGGAGATATAGTGGGTACCCTGCAGGAAATATCGAGGATATCCTGCAGGAGATATAGTGGGTACCCTGCAGGAAATATCGAGGATATCCTGCAGGAGATATAGTGGGTACCCTGCAGGAAATATCGAGGATATCCTGCAGGAGATATAGTGGGTACCCTGCAGGAAATATCGAGGATATCCTACAGGAGATATAGTGGGTATCCTGCAGGAAATATCGAGGATATCCTACAGGAGATATAGTGGGTACCCTGCAGGGAATATCGAGGATATCCTGCAGGAGATATTTCCTGCAGGAGATATAGTGGGTACCCTGCAGGAAATATCGAGGATATCCTGCAGGAGATATAGTGGGTACCCTGCAGGAAATATCGAGGATATCCTGCAGGAGATATAGTGGGTACCCTGCAGGAAATATCGAGGATATCCTGCAGGAGATATAGTGGGTACCCTGCAGGATATATCGAGGATATCCTACAGGAGATATCGTGGGTACCCTGCAGGAGATATCGAGGATATCCTACAGGAGATATAGTGGGTATCCTGCAGGAAATATCGAGGATATCCTGCAGGAGATATAGTGGGTATCCTGCAGGAAATATCGAGGATATCCTACAGGAGATATAGTGGGTACCCTGCAGGAAATATCGAGGATATCCTACAGGAGATATAGTGGGTACCCTGCAGGAAATATCGAGGATATCCTACAGGAGATATAGTGGGTATCCTGCAGGAAATATCGAGGATATCCTACAGGAGATATAGTGGGTATCCTGCAGGGAATATCGAGGATATCCTACAGGAGATATAGTGGGTATCCTGCAGAAAATATCGAGGATATCCTACAGGAGATATAGTGGGTATCCTGCAGGAAATATCGAGGATATCCTACAGGCGATATAGTGGGTATCCTGCAGGAAATATCGAGGATATCCTACAGGAGATATAGTGGGTACCCTGCAGGAAATATCGAGGATATCCTACAGGAGATATAGTGGGTATCCTGCAGGAAATATCGAGGATATCCTACAGGAGATATAGTGGGTACCCTGCAGGAAATATCGAGGATATCCTACAGGAGATATAGTGGGTATCCTGCAGGAAATATCGAGGATATCCTACAGGAGATATAGTGGGTACCCTGCAGGAAATATCGAGGATATCCTACAGGAGATATAGTGGGTATCCTGCAGGAAATATCGAGGATATCCTACAGGAGATATAGTGGGTATCCTGCAGGAAATATCGAGGATATCCTGCAGGAGATATAGTGGGTACCCTGCAGGAAATATCGAGGATATCCTACAGGAGATATAGTGGGTACCTTGCAGGAAATATCGAGGATATCCTACAGGAGATATAGTGGGTATCCTGCAGGAAATATCGAGGATATCCAACAGGAGATATAGTGGGTATCCTGCAGGAAATATCGAGGATATCCTACAGGAGATATAGTGGGTACCCTGCAGGAAATATCGAGGATATCCTACAGGAGATATAGTGGGTATCCTGCAGGAAATATCGAGGATATCCTACAGGAGATATAGTGGGTACCCTGCAGGAAATATCGAGGATATCCTACAGGAGATATAGTGGGTATCCTGCAGGAAACATCGAGGATATCCTACAGGAGATATAGTGGGTATCCTGCAGGAAACATCGAAGATATCCTACAGGAGATATAGTGGGTATCCTGCAGGAAATATCGAGGATATCCTACAGGAGATATAGTGGGTATCCTGCAGGAAATATCGAGGATATCCTACAGGAGATATAGTGGGTATCCTGCAGGAAATATCGAGGATATCCTACAGGAGATATAGTGGGTATCCTGCAGGAAATATCGAGGATATCCCACAGGAGATATAGTGGGTACCCTGCAGGAAATATCGAGGATATCCTACAGGAGATATAGTGGGTATCCTGCAGGAAATATCGAGGATATCCTACAGGAGATATAGTGGGTACCCTGCAGGAAATATCGAGGATATCCTACAGGAGATATAGTGGGTATCCTGCAGGAAATATCGAGGATATCCTACAGGAGATATAGTGGGTATCCTGCAGGAAATATCGAGGATATCCTACAGGAGATATAGTGGGTATCCTGCAGGAAATATCGAGGATATCCTACAGGAGATATAGTGGGTATCCTGCAGGAAACATCGAGGATATCCTGCAGGAGATATAGTGGGTACCCTGCAGGAAATATCGAGGATATCCTACAGGAGATATAGTGGGTACCTTGCAGGAAATATCGAGGATATCCTACAGGAGATATAGTGGGTATCCTGCAGGAAATATCGAGGATATCCAACAGGAGATATAGTGGGTATCCTGCAGGAAATATCGAGGATATCCTACAGGAGATATAGTGGGTACCCTGCAGGAAATATCGAGGATATCCTACAGGAGATATAGTGGGTATCCTGCAGGAAATATCGAGGATATCCTACAGGAGATATAGTGGGTACCCTGCAGGAAATATCGAGGATATCCTACAGGAGATATAGTGGGTATTCTGCAGGAAATATCGAGGATATCCTACAGGAGATATAGTGGGTATCCTGCAGGAAACATCGAAGATATCCTACAGGAGATATAGTGGGTATCCTGCAGGAAATATCGAGGATATCCTACAGGAGATATAGTGGGTATCCTGCAGGAAATATCGAGGATATCCTACAGGAGATATAGTGGGTATCCTGCAGGAAATATCGAGGATATCCTACAGGAGATATAGTGGGTACCCTGCAGGAAATATCGAGGATATCCTACAGGCGATATAGTGGGTACGCTGCAGGAAATATCGAGGATATCCTACAGGAGATATAGTGGGTACCCTGCAGGAAATATCGAGGATATCCTACAGGAGATATAGTGGGTATCCTGCAGGAAATATCGAGGATATCCTACAGGAGATATAGTGGGTATCCTGCAGGAAATATCGAGGATATCCTACAGGAGATATAGTGGGTATCCTGCAGGAAATATCGAGGATATCTTACAGGAGATATAGTGGGTATCCTGCAGGAAATATCGAGGATATCCTACAGGAGATATAGTGGGTAACCTGCAGGAAATATCGAGGATATCCTGCAGGAGATATAGTGGGTATCCTGCAGGAAATATCGAGGATATCCTGCAGGAGATATAGTGGGTATCCTGCAGGAAATATCGAGGATATCCTGCAGGAGATATAGTGGGTATCCTGCAGGAAATATCGAGGATATCCTGCAGGAGATATAGTGGGTACCCTGCAGGAAATATCGAGGATATCCTGCAGGAGATATAGTGGGTACCCTGCAGGAAATATCGAGGATATCCTACAGGAGATATAGTGGGTATCCTGCAGGGAATATCGAGGATATCCTGCAGGAGATATAGTGGGTACCCTGCAGGAAATATCGAGGATATCCTGCAGGAGATATAGTGGGTACCCTGCAGGAAATATCGAGGATATCCTGCAGGAGATATAGTGGGTATCCTGCAGGAAATATCGAGGATATCCTGCAGGAGATATAGTGGGTACCCTGCAGGAAATATCGAGGATATCCTGCAGGAGATATAGTGGGTACCCTGCAGGATATATCGAGGATATCCTACAGGAGATATCGTGGGTACCCTGCAGGAGATATCGAGGATATCCTACAGGAGATATAGTGGGTATCCTGCAGGAAATATCGAGGATATGCTACAGGAGATATAGTGGGTATCCTGCAGGAAATATCGAGGATATCCTACAGGAGATATAGTGGGTATCCTGCAGGAAATATCGAGGATATCCTACAGGAGATATAGTGGGTATCCTGCAGGAAATATCGAGGATATCCTACAGGAGATATAGTGGGTATCCTGCAGGAAATATCGAGGATATCCTACAGGAGATATAGTGGGTATCCTGCAGGAAATATCGAGGATATCCTACAGGAGATATAGTGGGTATCCTGCAGGGAATATCGAGGATATCCTACAGGAGATATAGTGGGTATCCTGCAGGGAATATCGAGGATATCCTACAGGAGATATAGTGGGTATCCTGCAGGAAATATCGAGGATATCCTGCAGGAGATATAGTGGGTATCCTGCAGGAAATATCGAGGATATCCTACAGGAGATATAGTGGGTATCCTGCAGGAAATATCGAGGATATCCTACAGGAGATATAGTGGGTATCCTGCAGGAAATATCGAGGATATCCTACAGGCGATATGGTGGGTATCCTGCAGGAAATATCGAGGATATCCTACAGGAGATATAGTGGGTACCCTGCAGGAAATATCGAGGATATCCTACAGGAGATATAGTGGGTATCCTGCAGGAAATATCGAGGATATCCTACAGGAGATATAGTGGGTACCCTGCAGGAAATATCGAGGATATCCGACAGGAGATATAGTGGGTATCCTGCAGGAAATATCGAGGATATCCTACAGGAGATATAGTGGGTATCCTGCAGGAAATATCGAGGATATCCTACAGGAGATATAGTGGGTATCCTGCAGGAAATATCGAGGATATCCTGCAGGAGATATAGTGGGTACCCTGCAGGAAATATCGAGGATATCCTACAGGAGATATAGTGGGTACCTTGCAGGAAATATCGAGGATATCCTACAGGAGATATAGTGGGTATCCTGCAGGAAATATCGAGATTATCCAACAGGAGATATAGTGGGTATCCTGCAGGAAATATCGAGGATATCCTACAGGAGATATAGTGGGTACCCTGCAGGAAATATCGAGGATATCCTACAGGAGATATAGTGGGTATCCTGCAGGAAATATCGAGGATATCCTACAGGAGATATAGTGGGTATCCTGCAGGAAATATCGAGGATATCCTACAGGAGATATTCTGGGTACCCTGCAGGAAATATCGAGGATATCCTACAGGAGATATAGTGGGTATCCTGCAGGAAATATCGAGGATATCCTACAGGAGATATAGTGGGTATCCTGCAGGCAATATCGAGGAGATCCTACAGGAGATATATTGGGTACCCTGCAGGAAATATCGAGGATATCCTACAGGAGATATAGTGGGTACCCTGCAGGAAATATCAAGGATATCCTACAGGAGATATAATGGTTACCCTGCAGGAAATATCGAGGATATCCTACAGGAGATATAGTGGGTACCCTGCAGGAAATATCGAGGATATCCTACAGGAGATATAGTGGGTACCCTGCAGGAAATATCGAGGATATCCTACAGGAGATATAGTGGGTATCCTGCAGGGAATATCGAGGATATCCTACAGGAGATATAGTGGGTATCCTGCAGCGAATATCGAGGATATCCTACAGGAGATATAGTGGGTATCCTGCAGGAAATATCGAGGATATCCTACAGGAGATATAGTGGGTATCCTGCAGGAAATATCGAGGATATCCTACAGGAGATATAGTGGGTATCCTGCAGGAAATATCGAGGATATCCTACAGGAGATATAGTGGGTATCCTGCAGGAAATATCGAGGATATCCTACAGGAGATATAGTGGGTATCCTGCAGGAAATATCGAGGATATCCTACAGGAGATATAGTGGGTATCCTGCAGGAAATATCGAGGATATCCTACAGGAGATATAGTGGGTATCCTGCAGGAAATATCGAGGATATCCTACAGGAGATATAGTGGGTACCCTGCAGGAAATATCGAGGATATCCTACAGGAGATATAGTGGGTACCCTGCAGGAAATATCGAGGATATCCTACAGGAGATATAGTGGGTACCCTGCAGGGAATATCGAGGATATCCTGCAGGAGATATAGTGGGTATCCTGCAGGAAATATCGAGGATATCCTGCAGGAGATATAGTGGGTATCCTGCAGGAAATATCGAGGATATCCTGCAGGAGATATAGTGGGTACCCTGCAGGAAATATCGAGGATATCCTACAGGAGATATAGTGGGTACCCTGCAGGAAATATCGAGGATATCCTACAGGAGATATAGTGGGTACCCTGCAGGAAATATCGAGGATATCCTACAGGAGATATAGTGGGTATCCTGCAGGAAATATCGAGGATATCCTACAGGAGATATAGTGGGTATCCTGCAGGAAATATCGAGGATATCCTACAGGAGATATAATGTGTATCCTGCAGGAAATATCGAGGATATCCTACAGGAGATATAGTGGGTACCCTGCAGGAAATATCGAGGATATCCTACAGGAGATATAATGGGTATCCTGCAGGAAATATCGAGGATATCCTACAGGAGATATAGTGGGTACCCTGCAGGAAATATCGAGGATATCCTACAGGAGATATAGTGGGTACGCTGCAGGAAATATCGAGGATATCCTACAGGAGATATAGTGGGTAAACTGCAGGAAATATCGAGGATATCCTACAGGAGATATAGTGGGTATCCTGCAGGAAATATCGAGGATATCCTACAGGAGATATAGTGGGTATCCTGCAGGGAATATCGAGGATATCCTACAGGAGATATAGTGGGTTTCCTGCAGGGAATATCGAGGATATCCTACAGGAGATATAGTGGGTATCCTACAGGAGATATAGTGGGTATCCTGCAGGAAATATCGAGGATATCCTACAGGAGATATAGTGGGTATCCTGCAGGAAATATCGAGGATATCCTACAGGAGATATAGTGGGTATCCTGCAGGAAATATCGAGGATATCCTACAGGAGATATAGTGGGTACCCTGCAGGAAATATCGAGGATATCCTACAGGAGATATAGTGGGTACCCTGCAGGAAATATCGAGGATATCCTACAGGAGATATAGTGGGTACCCTGCAGGAAATATCGAGGATATCCTACAGGAGATATAGTGGGTATCCTGCAGGGAATATCGAGGATATCCTGCAGGAGATATAGTGGGTATCCTGCAGGAAATATCGAGGATATCCTGCAGGAGATATAGTGGGTACCCTGCAGGAAATATCGAGGATATCCTGCAGGAGATATAGTGGGTACCCTGCAGGAAATATCGAGGATATCCTGCAGGAGATATAGTGGGTACCCTGCAGGAAATATCGAGGATATCCTGCAGGAGATATAGTGGGTACCCTGCAGGAAATATCGAGGATATCCTGCAGGAGATATAGTGGGTACCCTGCAGGATATATCGAGGATATCCTGCAGGAGATATAGTGGGTACCCTGCAGGAAATATCGAGGATATCCTACAGGAGATATAGTGGGTACCCTGCAGAAAATATCGAGGATATCCTACAGGAGATATAGTGGGTATCCTGCAGGAAATATCGAGGATATCCTACAGGAGATATAGTGGGTATCCTGCAGGAAATATCGAGGATATCCTACAGGAGATATAGTGGGTATCCTGCAGGAAATATCGAGGATATCCTACAGGAGATATAGTGGGTATCCTGCAGGAAATATCGAGGATATCCTACAGGAGATATCGTGGGTATCCTGCAGGGAATATCGAGGATATCCTACAGGAGATATAGTGGGTATCCTGCAGGGAATATCGAGGATATCCTACAGGAGATATAGTGGGTACCCTGCAGGAAATATCGAGGATATCCTACAGGAGATATAGTGGGTATCCTGCAGGAAATATCGAGGATATCCTACAGGAGATATAGTGGGTATCCTGCAGGAAATATCGAGGATATCCTACAGGAGATATAGTGGGTATCCTGCAGGAAATATCGAGGATATCCTACAGGAGATATAGTGGGTCTCCTGCAGGAAATATCGAGGATATCCTACAGGAGATATAGTGGATATCCTGCAGGAAATATCGAGGATATCCTACAGGAGATATCGTGGGTATCCTGCAGGGAATATCGAGGATATCCTACAGGAGATATAGTGGGTATCCTGCAGGAAATATCGAGGATATCCTACAGGAGATATCGTGGGTATCCTGCAGGAAATATCGAGGATATCCTACAGGAGATATAGTGGGTATCCTGCAGGAAATATCGAGGATATCCTACAGGAGATATAGTGGGTATCCTGCAGGAAATATCGAGGATATCCTACAGGAGATATAGTGGGTATCCTGCAGGAAATATCGAGGATATCCTACAGGCGATATAGTGGGTATCCTGCAGGAAATATCGAGGATATCCTACAGGAGATATAGTGGGTACCCTGCAGGAAATATCGAGGATATCCTACAGGAGATATAGTGGGTATCCTGCAGGAAATATCGAGGATATCCTACAGGAGATATAGTGGGTACCCTGCAGGAAATATCGAGGATATCCTCCAGGAGATATAGTGGGTATCCTGCAGGAAATATCGAGGATATCCTACAGGAGATATAGTGGGTATCCTGCAGGAAATATCGAGGATATCCTACAGGAGATATAGTGGGTATCCTGCAGGAAATATCGAGGATATCCTGCAGGAGATATAGTGGGTACTCTGCAGGAAATATCGAGGATATCCTACAGGAGATATAGTGGGTACCTTGCAGGAAATATCGAGGATATCCTACAGGAGATATAGTGGGTATCCTGCAGGAAATATCGAGGATATCCAACAGGAGATATAGTGGGTACCCTGCAGGAAATATCGAGGATATCCTACAGGAGATATAGTGGTTACACTGCAGGAAATATCGAGGATATCCTACAGGAGATATAGTGGGTATCCTGCAGGAAATATCGAGGATATCCTACAGGAGATATAGTGGGTATCCTGCAGGCAATATCGAGGATATCCTACAGGAGATATAGTGGGTACCCTGCAGGAAATATCGAGGATATCCTACAGGAGATATAGTGGGTACCCTGCAGGAAATATCGAGGATATCCTACAGGAGATATAGTGGGTACCCTGCAGGAAATATCGAGGATATCCTACAGGAGATATAGTGGGTACCCTGCAGGAAATATGGAGGATATCCTACAGGAGATATAGTGGGTATCCTGCAGGAAATATCGAGGATATCCTGCAGGAGATATAGTGGGTATCCTGCAGGAAATATCGAGGATATCCTTCAGGAGATATAGTGGGTATCCTGCAGGAAATATCGAGGATATCCTACAGGAGATATAGTGGGTACCCTGCAGGAAATATCGAGGATATCCTACAGGAGATATATTGGGTATCCTGCAGGAAATATCGAGGATATCCTACAGGAGATATAGTGGGTACCCTGCAGGAAATATCGAGGATATCCTACAGGAGATATAGTGGGTACCCTGCAGGAAATATCGAGGATATCCTACAGGAGATATAGTGGGTACCCTGCAGGAAATATCGAGGATATCCTACAGGAGATATAGTGGGTACCCTGCAGGAAATATCGGGGATATCCTACAGGAGATATAGTGGGTACCCTGCAGGAAATATCGAGGATATCCTACAGGAGATATAGTGGGTACCCTGCAGGAAATATCGAGGATATCCTACAGGAGATATAGTGGGTATCCTGCAGGAAATATCGAGGATATCCTACAGGAGATATAGTGGGTATCCTGCAGGAAATATCGAGGATATCCTTCAGGAGATATAGTGGGTATCCTGCAGGAAATATCGAGGATATCCTACAGGAGATATAGTGGGTACCCTGCAGGAAATATCGAGGATATCCTACAGGAGATATAGTGGGTACCCTGCAGGAAATATCGAGGATATCCTACAGGAGATATAGTGGGTACCCTGCAGGAAATATCGAGGATATCCTACAGGAGATATAGTGGGTATCCTGCAGGAGATATCGAGGATATCCTACAGGAGATATAGTGGGTATCCTGCAGGAAATATCGAGGATATCCTACAGGAGATATAGTGGGTATCCTGCAGGAAATATCGAGGATATCCTACAGGAGATATAGTGGGTATCCTGCAGGAAATATCGAGGATATCCTACAGGAGATATAGTGGGTATCCTGCAGGAAATATCGAGGATATCCTACAGGAGATATAGTGGGTATTCTGCAGGAAATATCGAGGATATCCTACAGGAGATATAGTGGGTACCCTGCAGGAAATATCGAGGATATCCTACAGGAGATATAGTGGGTATCCTGCAGGAAATATCGAGGATATCCTACAGGAGATATAGTGGGTACCCTGCAGGAAATATCGAGGATATGCTACAGGAGATATAGTGGGTATCCTGCAGGAAATATCGAGGATATCCTACAGGAGATATAGTGGGTAACCTGCAGGAAATATCGAGGATATCCTACAGGAGATATAGTGGGTATCCTGCAGGAAATATCGAGGATATCCTACAGGAGATATAGTGGGTACCCTGCAGGAAATATCGAGGATATCCTACAGGAGATATAGTGGGTATCCTGCAGGAAATATCGAGGATATCCTACAGGAGATATAGTGGGTATCCTGCAGCAAATATCGAGGATATCCTACAGGAGATATAGTGGGTACCCTGCAGGAAATATCGAGGATATCCTACAGGAGATATAGTGGGTATCCTGCAGGAAATATCGAGGATATCCTACAGGAGATATAGTGGGTACCCTGCAGGAAATATCGAGGATATCCTACAGGAGATATAGTGGGTACCCTGCGGGAAATATCGAGGATATCCTACAGGAGATATAGTGGGTATCCTGCGGGCAATATCGAGGATATCCTACAGGAGATATAGTGGGTACCCTGCGGGCAATATCGAGGATATCCTACAGGAGATATAGTGGGTACCCTGCGGGCAATATCGAGGATATCCTACAGGAGATATAGTGGGTACCCTGCAGGAAATATCGAGGATATCCTACAGGAGATATAATGGGTACCCTGCAGGAAATATCGAGGATATCCTACAGGAGATATAGTGGGTATCCTGCAGGAAATATCGAGGATATCCTACAGGAGATATAGTGGGTATCCTGCAGGAAATATCGAGGATATCCTACAGGAGATATAATGGGTACCCTGCAGGAAATATCGAGGATATCCTACAGGAGATATAGTGGGTACCCTGCAGGAAATATCGAGGATATCCTACAGGAGATATAGTGGGTACCCTGCAGGAAATATCGAGGATATCCTACAGGAGATATAGTGGGTATCCTGCAGGAAATATCGAGGATATCCTACAGGAGATATAGTGGGTATCCTGCAGCAAATATCGAGGATATCCTACAGGAGATATAGTGGGTACCCTGCAGGAAATATCGAGGATATCCTACAGGAGATATAGTGGGTATCCTGCAGGAAATATCGAGGATATCCTACAGGAGATATACTGGGTACCCTGCAGGAAATATCGAGGATATCCTACAGGAGATATAGTGGGTACCCTGCGGGAAATATCGAGGATATCCTACAGGAGATATAGTGGGTATCCTGCGGGCAATATCGAGGATATCCTACAGGAGATATAGTGGGTACCCTGCGGGCAATATCGAGGATATCCTACAGGAGATATAGTGGGTACCCTGCGGGCAATATCGAGGATATCCTACAGGAGATATAGTGGGTACCCTGCAGGAAATATCGAGGATATCCTACAGGAGATATAATGGGTACCCTGCAGGAAATATCGAGGATATCCTACAGGAGATATAGTGGGTATCCTGCAGGAAATATCGAGGATATCCTACAGGAGATATAGTGGGTACCCTGCAGCAAATATCGAGGATATCCTACAGGAGATATAGTGGGTACCCTGCAGCAAATATCGAGGATATCCTACAGGAGATATAGTGGGTATCCTGCAGGAAATATCGAGGATATCCTACAGGAGATATAGTGGGTACCCTGCAGGAAATATCGAGGATATCCTACAGGAGATATAGTGGGTACCCTGCAGGAAATATCGAGGATATCCTACAGGAGATATAATGGGTACCCTGCAGGAAATATCGAGGATATCCTACAGGCGATATAGTGGGTACCCTGCAGGAAATATCGAGGATATCCTACAGGAGATATAGTGGGTACCCTGC
Source organism: Pristiophorus japonicus (assembly GCF_044704955.1). NCBI lineage: Eukaryota > Metazoa > Chordata > Chondrichthyes > Pristiophoridae > Pristiophorus > Pristiophorus japonicus. Next base: position 692,403 of record NW_027252505.1, read on the forward strand.
AGGAAATATCGAGGACATCCTACAGGAGATATAGTGGGTACCCTGCAGGAAATATCGAGGATATCCTACAGGAGATATAGTGGGTAACCTGCAGGAAATATCGAGGATATCCTACAGGAGATATAGTGGGTACCCTGCAGGAAATATCGAGGATATCCTACAGGAGATATAGTGGGTACCCTGCAGGAAATATCGAGGATATCCTACAGGAGATATAATGGGTACCCTGCAGGAAATATCGAGGATATCCTACAGGAGATATAGTGGGTATCCTGCAGGAAATATCGAGGATATCCTACAGGAGATATAGTGGGTATCCTGCAGGAAATATCGAGGATATCCTACAGGAGATATAATGGGTACCCTGCAGGAAATATCGAGGATATCCTACAGGAGATATAGTGGGTACCCTGCAGGAAATATCGAGGATATCCTACAGGAGATATAGTGGGTATCCTGCAGGAAATATCGAGGATATCCTACAGGAGATATAGTGGGTACCCTGCAGGAAATATCGAGGATATCCTACAGGAGATATAGTGGGTACCCTGCAGGAAATATCGAGGATATCCTACAGGAGATATAGTGGGTACCCTGCAGGAAATATCGAGGATATCCTACAGGAGATATAGTGGGTATCCTGCAGGAAATATCGAGGATATCCTACAGGAGATATAGTGGGTACCCTGCAGGAAATATCGAGGATATCCTACAGGAGATATAGTGGGTACCCTGCAGGAAATATCGAGGATATCCTACAGGAGATATAGTGGGTATCCTGCAGGAAATATCGAGGATATCCTACAGGAGATATAGTGGGTACCCTGCAGGAAATATCGAGGGTATCCTACAGGAGATATAGTGGGTACCCTGCAGGAAATATCGAGAATATCCTACAGGAGATATAATGGGTACCCTGCAGGAAATATCGAGGATATCCTACAGGAGATATAGTGGGTATCCTGCAGGAAATATCGAGGATATCCTGCAGGAGATATAGTGGGTACCCTGCAGGAAATATCGAGGATATCCTACTGGAGATATAGTGGGTACCCTGCAGGAAATATCGAGGATATCCTACAGGAGATATAGTGGGTATCCTGCAGGAAATATCGAGGATATCCTACAGGAGATATAGTGGGTACGCTGCAGGAAATATCGAGGATATACTACAGGAGATATAGTGGGTACCCTGCAGGAAATATCGAGGATATCCTACAGGAGATATAATGGGTACCCTGCAGGAAATATCGAGGATATCCTACAGGAGATATAGTGGGTATCCTGCAGGAAATATCGAAGATATCCTACAGGAGATATAGTGGGTATCCTGCAGGAAATATCGAGGATATCCTACAGGAGATATAATGGGTACCCTGCAGGAAATATCGAGGATATCCTACAGGAGATATAGTGGGTATCCTGCAGGAAATATCGAGGATATCCTACAGGAGATATAGTGGGTATCCTGCAGGAAATATCGAGGATATCCTGCAGGAGATATAGTGGGTATCCTGCAGGAAATATCGAGGATATCCTACAGGAGATATAGTGGGTATCCTGTAGGAAATATCGAGGATATCCTACAGGAGATATAGTGGGTACCCTGCAGGAAATATCGAGGATATCCTACAGGAGATATAGTGGGTACCCTGCAGGAAATATCGAGGATATCCTACAGGAGATATAGTGGGTAGCCTGCAGGAAATATCGAGGATATCCTACAGGAGATATAGTGGGTATCCTGCAGGAAATATCGAGGATATCCTACAGGAGATATAGTGGGTAACCTGCAGGAAATATCGAGGATATCCTACAAGAGATATAGTGGGTATCCTGCAGAAAATATCGAGGATATCCTGCAGGAGATATAGTGGGTAGCCTGCAGGAAATATCGAGGATATCCTACAGCAGATATAGTGGGTATCCTGCAGGAAATATCGAGGATATCCTACATGAGATATAATGGGTATCCTGCAGGAAATATCAAGGATATCCTTCAGGAGATATAGTGGATATCCTGCAGGAAATATCGAGGATATCCTACAGGAGATATGGTGGATATCGCACTGCAGACTTATTGGGTATCCTACAGGAGATAAAATGGATATCCTACAGAAGATATAGTCGACATGCTACAGGAGATATAGAGGATATCCTCCAAGATATATCGTGGATATCCACCTGGAGATATAATGGAAACCTAAACATTAACATCCGCATCATCTACATTAACGCTGTGTTGTGCTGCACCTCCAGGCCCGGCCCAGGCAGATCAGGTTCCTGGGGCTGAGGGGAAAGCACTGGGCACTGGGTGAGAGTTGGAATATATTTATTATATGGTTAATTGTTCTGTAAACAAAATGATCCCGATCTCTGGACAGCGAATACCTTGTTGATCCTTTTCAGGTAAACCATTCCTAGTGTTTCACGTTATCGGCAGTAATGGTGACAAAGTTGAACTGTGGAGCTGTAACCCAACAAGCCGGGCCTGAACTGGAAATGTTGATGTGAATGAGTGTCTGTCTGATTAAAGCTGAACAAGACCAGGGCGGGAGGGAAGCACTTTTTAATATTCAATTAGGCTACAGTTCTACAAGCGCATTTGTTCCACTTGTACACCTAGCTTTGAAATCGCGCACTTTTTCACACTGGGATTCTATTTGAAGAAGGGAAACCAAGAACCTAGTGCCATGCAAGAATCGAGAAGAGTGCAAAATCCTGGAGCAGTGCAAGAACCCGGAGCAGTGCAAAATCCTGGAGCAGTGCAAGAACCCGGAGCAGTGCAAAATCCTGGAGCAGTGCAAGGACCCGAAGCAGTGCAAGAACCCGGAGCAGTGCAAAATCCTGGAGCAGTGCAAGAACCCGGAGCAGTGCAAGAACCCGGCGTAGTGCAGATCTTTCTGATGAGATCTAATACCAAGTCCCTGTCTGGTTTCTAAGATCGATGTAAAAGATCCCGTGGCACTGTTTCGAAGAAGAGCAGGGGAATTATCCCTAGTGTCCTGCCCAATGGTTACCCTTCAATCAACACAATAAAAATCGATGATCCTAGTCCTTCTCACATTGCTGTTTGTGGGAGCTTGCTGTGTGTAAATTGGCTGCTGCATTTCCCACATGACAACAGTGACTACACTGTCAATCAATGTGGTTTGTCCTGAGCTTGTTAACGTCCTCTCATGATTTCAAGTCGATATTACTTTGCTTCCTGTATCTTATGTTCTTATTGGAGGGAAATATCGCACTGGTCGGAATTGCTGCTCCTGCTCATTCTTTACTTCAGAGATCTGGAATGTCACGGTGTAAGACATGGCTTTCAGTACACTGAACTGGTTATATAAGGTAAAGAACATAATGCCATGAATTTCTGTTCGGATGCGAACCAGAAGAAAGTAAGAACATAGGAAGATAACAAATAGGAGCAGGAGTTAGCCACCCGATCCCTCGAGCCTGCTCCGCCATTCAATAAGATCATGGCTGATCTGATCCTAGACTCAGCTCCACTTCCCTGCCCGCTCCCCATAACCCTTTATTCCCTTATCGCTCAAAATCTGTCAATCTCCGCCTTAATATATTCAATGACCCAGCCTCCACAGCTCTCATGGGGCAGAGAATTCCACAGATTTACAACCCTCTGGGAGAAGGAATTCCTCCTCATCTCAGTTTTAAAAGGGCGACCACTTATTCTAACACTATGTTCCCTAGTTTTAGTTTCCCGATGAGTGGAAATATCCTCTCTGCATCCACCTTGTCGAGGCCACTCATTATCTTATGTTTCGATAACATCACCTCTCATTCTTCTGAACTCCAATGAGTATAGGCCCAAACTCCTGAACCTACCTTCATAAATCAACCCCCTCATCTCCAGAATCAACCTAGTGAAGCTTCTCTGAACCGTCTCCAATGCAAGTATATCCTTCGTTAAATACGGAGAACAAAGCTGTATGCAGTACTCTAGGTGTGGCCTCACCAATACCCTGTACAGTTGTAGCAGGACTTATCTGCTTTTATACTCTATCCCCTTTGCAATAAAGGCCAACATTCCATTTGCCTTCCTGATGACTTGCTGTACCTGCATACTAACCTTTTGTGTTTCATGCACAAGGACCCCCTAGGTCCCTCTGTACTGCAGCATTTTGCAATTTTTCTCCATTTAAATTATAATGTATTTCTCTATTTTTGCTGTCAAAGCAGATAACCTAATTTTCCAACATTATACTCCAATTGCCAAATTTTTGCCCAATCACTTATCCTGTCTATTTCCTTTTGCAGATTTTTTTTGTGACATCCTCAAAAATTGCTGCCCAACCCATCTTTGTATCATCAGCAAACTTGGCTATATTACACTCGGTCCTTTCATCCAAGTCATTGATATAGATTGTAAATAGTTAAGGCCCCAGCACTGATCCCTACAGCACCCCACTAGTCACTGTTTGCCTCCGAGCGGAAAAAAATAATTCAAACTTACCTGGTGTTGCCAGAGCTTCAGATCTTTTGGTTCTTGGTCGTGCAGGTGTACACTTGCCTGAATGCCCATGGATCCCGGGGCACACACGTTTCGCAAGCGTTCCTGGGATCACGTGGGCCCCGTCAACCAATCCAAAAGAGAAATTGCTATGCTGCTTATGGAGATTGCATTTACGTACAGAATAAATAAGCATTCACGTTAATAAATAAGAATTCACACCACTTAAATAAAAAACAAAACATCACATGTTCAACATTAATAAAACAACCCTTAAGCCTTAAAATAGAAATTTATTTTTTGGAAAATGAATGTAAACAATTTAAAATGGGTCAAAATTTACATTAATTCATTGTAAATGTATTGTTTCCTCCGAGCAGCTGGCGAGAGATGAGAGTCCGGAGTTACAGATTGTTAGTCTGATTATGAGGGGGTTTGACAAGGTGAATGGAAAGAGGATGATTCCACTGATCGAGGAAACTAGAACTAGGGGCATATGCTCTTATGTTCTTGTGTTCTTAAGTCGATGGAATCTATATTTTTATCGTGGGGTATTCATAACATGCGGGTATAACCTTAAAATTAAAACTCGGACACGGAAGCGTCAGTCCAGGGAGGAATTAATCACACAAAGAATAGTGGACTTCTGAATATCCATAACGAGCATGACGGGACCGAGTGTAATGCAGACAAATTTGTTGAAGATGCAAAGATGGGTGAGAAAGAAACGTGTCAGGAGGACTCAAATAAACTGCAAAGGGTTATAGATAGGCTCAGTGAGTGGCAAACATTTGGCTGATGCAGTATAATGTAGGAAAATATAAGGTTATCCACATTTGTAGGAAAAAAATATTATTTAAATGGGGTGAGATTACAACATGCTGAGGTACAGAGAGATCTGGGTGTACTTGTATATGAAAGACAAAAAGTCAGCATGCAGATACAGCAAGTCATTTGGAAGGCAAATGGAATGTTGACCTTCATTGCAGGGGGTTAGAATATAAAAGTAAGTAAATTGTGGACACCTGGAGTATTGCATACTGTTTAGTTCTCCTTATTTAAGGAGGGATATACTTGCATTGGAGGCATTTCAGAGAAGGTTCACGAGACTTATTCCTGAGATGAAGGGTTTGTCTGATGAAAAAGGTTGAGTAGGTTGTGCCTATACTCATTGGAGTTTAGAATGAGAGGTGATCTTATTTAAAACACATAAAATTCTGAAGGATTTGACAAGGTAGATTAAGAGAAGACGTTCACCCTTGCGGGTGAATCTAGAACTAGGGGGCATAGTATGAGAATAAGGGGCCGGCCTATTTAAATGGAAATGAGGAGGAATTGCTTTTATCAGATGGTCGTAAATCTTAAGGAATTCTCTACCCCAGAGAAGTGTGGAGGCTGGGTAATTGAATATATTTAAAGTGGAGATAGACAGATATTTGAATAATAAGGGAGTCAAAGGTTATGGGAGTGGGCAGCGATGTGGAGTTGTGGTCAAAATCAGATCAGCGAGGCTCGAGGGGCCAAATGGCCTACTTTCCTGCTCCTATTTATTATACTTTTTATGTTCTTTTGAATTGCTGTTCCCAAAAAGCTTTGTCTGCGAGTTCAATTGACAATATGAAAACTGAAATTGATCATTTCTTGTTAGGCAAGTGTATGTAAGGTTATCGAATCAAGGCAAGTAAATTGAGTAAAAATGCGGTTCAGCCATGTTCTGATTAAATGACGGAACATGCTCGAGGGTTTTCAAGGCCTACACCTATTCCAATGTCCCACCTGGATTTCTCTTTTTTAATCCACATCAGAGAAAGGTTGTGGCCAACTGTCAGAAAAATGAAGAGGAAAGTCATGGGCTGCAGGAGGATATCAATCCACTGGTCAGGTGGGCAGAGCAGTGGCAAATGGAATTTAATTTGGAGAAGTGTGAGGTAATGCACTTTGGGAGGGCTAACAAGGAGAGGTCAGAGGGCAAGCATCGCGAGAGGTGAGCGGCTGTGGTACTTCAAAAGGCAGCAGCAGGATCGGGAGGAGCTATCTACAGCAGCAACAGGAGTAAGGGACAAAAAGTAAAAAGAATCAAAATCGAAGTGTGACGTCACAGACAAGTAGGTAAGTGATTGGCTGGTGGATTGGTGAGCATTTTTCTTTTCTTTAAAAAACCTTGGGCATTGGTGTAAGTTAGGAACTGCAATTAAATAGATCAGTGATCTTTATTATCTAAAGAGAACTAATTAATTCAATCAGCTGTTTGCTGAGTAGTGACTGGGTGTGTTTTGCGAAGGTTTAGAGTTTACTTCTACTTGATAGCTCCGAGTGTAACGAGAGGGATGGCAGGGCAGCTCAGTCCCGTGGATTGCACATCCTGTGGCATGTGGGAAATCCTGGATGCTTCACACAGCCGGGACGACCCTGTGTGCAGGAGCTGTCTCCAGCTGCACCAACTCCAGCTCCGTGTTTTGCAGCTTGAGCGGCGACTGGAGTCACTGCGGTGCATCCGTGAGACTGAGAGCTACATGGATAGCACATTTCTAGAGGTGGTCACCTCGCAGCTTAAGAGTGTGCAGGCAGAGAGGGAGTGGGTGATCACCGGACAGAAGGGGAGGACTAGGCAGGTAGTGCAGGAGTCCCTGAGTCCATCTCGCTCTCCAACCGGTATTCACTTCTGAGTACCGGTGAGAGCGATGGTGGCTCTGGGGAGTGCAGCCAGAGCCACATCCACGGCACCACGGGTGGCTCAGCTGCACAGGGGGGAGGAAGAAGAATGGAAGAGCTATAGTGGTAGGGGATTCTATAGTCAGGGGAGCAGACAGGCGTTTCTGCGGCCGCAGACCTGACTCCAGGATGGTATGTTGCCTCCCTGGTGCCAGGGTCAAGGATGTCACTGAGCGGCTGCAGGGAATTCTGGGAGGAGAGAGGGTGAACAGCCAGAGGTCGTGGTCCATATCGGGACCAATGACATAGGTATGAAGATGGATGAGGTCCTGCAGGCAGAGTTTAGGGAGCTAGGAGAGAGATTAAAAAGCAGGGACCTCAAAGGTAGTAATCTCCGGATTACTCCCAGTGCCACGAGCTAGTGAGTACAGAAACAGGAGGATAGAGCAGATGAATACGTGGCTGGAGAGATGGTGCAGGCGGGAGGGCTTTAGATTCCTGAGGCATTGGGACCGCTTTTGGGGGAAGTGGAATCTGTTCAAGCCGGTAGTGTTGCACCTCAACAGAGCCGGAACCAGTATCCTCGCGTGGGAGCGGGGGGGTTGTTAGTGCTGTTGGGGAGGGTTTAAACTAGCTTGGCAGGGGAATGGGAACCTGAAAGTAGATTCAGTAGGGAAGGGAGTAGAGCTGCAATTAGAAAACAAAAATAAAGAAAATGAGTCTGAAGGAGAGCAGGAAAAAAATAACAAATTTAAAGGCACTTTGTCTAAATGCACATAGCATTTGTAACAAGATAGATGCGTTGACGGCACAAATTGAGACAAATGGGTCTGATCTGATAGCCATTACAGAGATGGTTGCAAGGTGACCAGGACTGGAAAATAAATATTCAGGGGTATTTGACAATCCGGAAGGGCAGACAGAAAGGAAAATGAGGCGGGGTAGCTCTATTGATAAAGGATGGAATCACTGCAATAGTGAGAAATGATTTTGGCTCAAATATTGGAATGTTGGGTGGGGATAAGGAATAATAAGGGGAAAAAGTTACTGGTGGGCGTAGTCTATCGGCCCCCTGAACAGTAGCAACTCTGTTGGTCGGAGCATAAACCAGGAAATAGTGGGGGCTTGTAAAAAGGGAACAGCAATAATCATGGGTTTTTTAACCTCCATATTGATTGGAAAAATCAAATTGGTCAGGGTATCCTTGAGGGGGATTCATAGACTGCATAAGGGATGGGTTCCTTGAGCAGTGTGTAACAGAACCAACCAGGGGGCAGGCTGTTAGGTCTTCAGAAGCTCTAATAACGACTCCATGAGATAATGTATTGTGCTTGAACTGTAGTAACCTTAGTACATTTAATGGCCCCAAGTTTCCACATGATTTGCTCCTGATTTTTAGGAGCAACTGGTGGAGAACGGAGTATCTTAGAAATCGGAATTCTCCACATTTAAGTTTTCTGCAGTTCTAGTCAGGGAGAACAGTTTCACTTTTGAACAGAATTGTTTTTTCAAAAGGGGGCGTGTCCGGCCACTGACGCCCGATTTGAAAGTTTCCACAGTGAAAACGTACTCCAAACTAACTTAGAATGGAGCAAGTGAAGCTTTTTGTATGCTTTAAAAAACCTTGTCTACACATTAAAAAATCAGGCGCAGGTTACAAATTAGGCGTCAGGAACGAGGTGGGCGGGAGGGGGGCGGGAAGTCATTACATTCTACAATCAATCCTTAGTTATACTGATACAAATATTATACAAATAAATCCAACCTGAATAAACATTTATAAGCAAAGAAAAGATTAAATAAACCATGTTCCTACCTGTGTGAAAGTGCTTCAGGCAGGCCTTTCAGGCAGTGGTTTGTTGTCAGGACTGACCGATGGCAGGGACAGAAAGCAGCAAGAAGCCTCAGTACTTGAGGCAGTGGTTTGTTGTCAGGACTGACCGATGGCAGGGACAGAAAGCAGCAAGAAGCCTCAGTACTTGAGGCAGTGGTTTGTTGTCAGGACTGACCGATGGCAGGGACAGAAAGCAGCAAGAAGCCTCAGTACTTGAGGCAGTGGTTTGTTGTCAGGACTGACCGATGGCAGGGACAGAAAGCAGCAAGAAGCCTCAGTACTTGAGGCAGTGGTTTGTTGTCAGGACTGACCGATGGCAGGGGCAGAAAGCAGCAAGAAGCCTCAGTGCTGATCATGGAGGGGCAATGTGGTTTTATTAAAAAATGTTAAAAATTGAACAGCTCCAAAGAATTTGAATAGTCTCAAACAAGTGCATGTGTCCCGTTTATCACAGTCTATCTTTAATTACAGAATGAGTGGTGGAGATTGAAACGGTAACGAGTTGTAAAGGCTGAATTAAAATGCACAGTTGCTGCAGTTAAAGAGCCAACACTGGTTAAAGAGCCAACATTAATTCAGCAGATGATTTATTCAGCAGTGCTGCTAAATGCACTCCCTCATACATCGAAATATCAAGAAAATTAAAATGCAAGCCTTTGCAAGGGTTCAATAAACAAATTTTCACTTTTTCTGCAGCACTTTTTAAAATGGCCGAGTGCCAATGTTTACTTCAGACTGCGCATGTGCGAACGCTCCAACGCGCACGCGCAGGGTTGCCGGCACCAAGAAGCCTCATTTAAATTGTACCCGCCCCGTCCTACTTACAAAATCGGCGCGAGTGGTAGGCTCCACCCCCTGTGCGCCGTGCCAAGCAGACATCGAGCTCCAACGAGCTCGAGAATACCGCGGTTTTTTTCAGGCGCCGTTTTCGGCGCGAAAAACAGGCGCCCAGCTCTGAGGGGCGCCTTTTTCACCGCGTGTGGAAACTTGGAGCCAATGTAACTCCAGAGTGAGGGTCACACCTGGTGGTCTACCTTTTATACTAGGCCTAGCAGACCTGTACAGATAACCTACAAGTCTCCCACTGCAGTGACCTCTGATGTTACCCCTTGTAATAGTACAAGTAGTAACCATGTAGGAGACATGACATCACTCTCCCCCAAGTCCTTAGTGCAAATCGCCTTTGCATTGACTGTGCTCTGGACTTAGCTCTATCTGGCTGACCTTGGAGGGGTTTCCATCCTGGGTGAGTAGGTGGTGTTTCGCTGGCAGTAACATTGCTGGTGGTTTGTGCGTCCGTGACCACTCCAATCTCTCCCCCCCCGCCTCCCGCCTCCCGCTGCCCGGCACATGCAGATTGTGCTGTTGGCTCATTACATTCATATACATTCAAGTATCAAATAAATTTGCATTTACAGTATTGCATTCGTGGTACGGTGGTGAGGTAAGTACATTTGAATGGTGAGGTACATACTTGGAGTCAGTGCTGGGGTCAGCACCGGTGCATGAGGACAAACTAGTGCCAGGACTGCAGGATGGTATCCAGATAGTCTGGTGGTGGCGCGGTGCCCAGTGCTGGCAGTGGGTACCCGGTTGGCTCAAGTTGCCTGCTCTTGGGGCTTTTGCCGTTGCGTCCAGCATCGGGCAGGTTCACTCAGGTCCTCTCCTTGCGCCCCGGGTCGCTGCTGCTCCCTGAGGAGCAGTCGTCTAGCAGTGCACAGGGAACTGCTGACTCACTTGGGAGATCGGTTGCGAGTGACCCTTCGTTCCCGGGTGTAACCTTGGTGGCGATAGGGTCTGGGGGCTACGCCCGAGCACAGTTTGCTCTGTCAGGCTCGTGGCGGTTGGTGCCATTGGGTGCCTGAGAGGTGGAGCCGATCAGGGGCAGGCTATCGATACCGGTGCCGTTGCCCTCCTGAGATCGCTTGCTCTGCAGCTTGTATATATTTGCTGCTTGTGGCCACACTCCGTTGTGCATCAGTCTGATCCCAGGGATGCAGGCTATACATTGGGTAGCTCGCTGGACCTGTGTGCTCCCGATGCGTGTTTGCCCGCTGCATTCACAGTATGCAGTTGAAATCCTACATCGCACAATGTTTCATTCCTCATTGTAAATAACCTGTAGCTCCGATCGCAATCGCATGACTTTTCCTTGCTTATTGCCTGTACACAACCCTGATCATCAATTACACATTTTACTAACTCACAGTTACTGTTACATTGATTGAGAGTGTGGAACTGTCATAGAAACATAGAAAATAGGTGCAGGAGTAGGCCATTCGGCCCTTCGAGCCTGCACCGCCATTCAATGAGTTCATGGCTGAACATGCAACTTCAGTACCCCATTCCTGCTTTCTCGCCATACCCCTTGATCCCCCTAATAGTAAGGACTACATCGAACTCCTTTTTGAATATATTTAGTGAATTGGCCTCAACAACTTTCTGTGGTAGAGAATTCCACAGGTTCACCACTCTCTGGGTGAAGAAGTTTCTCCTCATCTTGGTCCTAAATGGCTTACCCCTTATCGTTAGACTGTGACCCTTGGTTCTGGACTTCCCCAACATTGGGAACATTCTTCCTGCATCTAACCTGTCTAACCCCGTCAGAATTTTAAACGTTTCTCTCAGGTCCCCTCTCATTCTTCTGAACTCCAGTGAATACAAGCCCAGTTGATCCAGTCTTTCTTTTTATGTCAGTCCCGCCATCCTGGGAATCAGTCTGGTGAACCTTCGCTGCACTCCCTCAATAGCAAGAACGTCCTTCCTCAAGTTAGGAGACCAAAACTGTACACAATACTCCAGGTGTGGCCTCACCAAGGCCCTGTACAACTGTAGTAACACCTCCCTGCCCCTGTACTCAAATCCCCTCGCTATGAAGGCCAACATGCCATTTGCTTTCTTAACCGCCTGCTGTACCTGAATGCCAACCTTCAATGACTGATGTACCATGACACCCAAGTCTCGTTGCACCTCCCCTTTTCCTAATCTGTCACCATTCAGATAATAGTCTGTCTCTCTGTTTTTACCACCACAGTGGATAACCTCACATTTATCCACATTGTACTTCATCTGCCACGCATTTGCTCACTCACCTAACCTATCCAAGTCACTCTGCAGCTTCATAGCATCCTCCTCGCAGCTCACACTGCCATTTAACTTGGTGTCATACACAAATTTGGAGATACTACATTTAATCCCCTCGTCTAAATCATTAATGTACAATGTAAACAGCTGGGGCCCCAGCACAGAACCTTGCGGTACCCCACTAGTCACTGCCTGCCATTCTGAAAAGTACCCATTTACTCCTACTCTTTGCTTCCTGTCTGACAACCAGTTCTCAATCCATGTCAGCACACTACCCCCAATCCCATGTGCTCTAACTTTGCACATTAATCTCTTGTGTGGGACCTTGTCGAAAGCCTTCTGGAAGTCCATGTATACCACATCAACTGGTTCTCCCTTATCCACTCTACTGGAAACATTCTCAAAAAATTCCAGAAGATTTGTCAAGCATGATTTCCCTTTCACAAATCCATGCTGACTTGGACCAATCATGTCACCTCTTTCCAAATGCGCTGCTATGACATCCTTAATAATTGATTCCATCATTTTACCCACTACCGATGTCAGGCTGACCGGTCTAAAATTCCCTGTTTTCTGTCTCCCTCCTTTTTTTAAAAGTGGAGTTACATTGACTACCCTCCTCTCCATAGGAACTGATCCAGAGTCTATGGAATGTTGGAAAATGACTGTCAATGCATCCGCTATTTCCAAAGCCACCTCCTTAAGTACTCTGGGATGTGGACCATCAGGCCCTGGGGATTTATCAGCCTTCAATCCCATCAATTTCCCCAACACAATTTCCTGACGAATAAGGATTTCCCTCAGTTCCTCCTTCTCACTAGACCCTCTGACCCCTTTTATATCCGGAAGGTTGTTTGTGTCCTCCTTAGTGAAAAGCGAACCAAAGTACTTGTTAAATTGGTCTGCCATTTCGTTGTTCCCAGTTATGACTTCCCCTGATTCTGACTGCAGGGGACCTACGTTTGTCTTTACTAACCTTTTTCTCTTTACATATCTGTAGAAGCTTTTGAGTCCATTTTCATGCCCCCTGCAAGCTTCCTCTCATACTCTATTTTCCATGCCCTAATCAAACCCTTCATCCTCCTCTTCTGAGTTCTAAATTTCTCCCAGTCCCCAGGTTCGCTGCTATTTCTGGCCAATTTGTATGCCACTTCCTTGGCTTTAATACTATTCCTGATTTCCCTTGATAGCCACGGTTGAGCCACCTTCCCTTTGTTATTTTTACGCCAGACAGGAATGTACAATTGTTGTAGTTCATCCATGCGGTCTCTAAATGTCTGCCATTGCCCATCCACTGTCAACCCCTTAAATATCATTTGCCAATCTATCCTAGCTAATTCACGCCTCATACCTTCAAAGTTATCCTTCTTTAAGTTCTGGACCATGGTCTCTGAATTAACTGTTTCATTCTCCATCTTAATGTTGAATTCCACCATATTATGGTCACTCTTCCCCAAGGGGCCTCGCACAACGAGATTGTTAATTAATCCTCTCTCATTACACAACACCCAGTCTAAGATGGCCTCCCCCCTAGTTGGTTCCTCGACATATTGGTCCAGAAAAACATCCCTTATGCTCTCCAGGAAATCCTCCTCCACCGTATTGTTTCCAGTTTAGTTAGCCCAATCTATATGCATATTAAAGTCACCCATGATAACTGCTGCACCTTTATTGCATGCACTCCTAATTTCCTGTTTGATGCCCTCCACAACCTCACTACTACTGTTTGGAGGTCTGTACACAACTCCCAGTAGCGTTTTCTGCCCCTTGGTATTCCGTAGCTCCACCCACACTGATTCCACATCATCCAAGCTAATGTCCCTCCTTACAATTGCATTAATTTCCTCTTTAACCAGCAACGCCACCCCGCCTCCGTTTCCTTTCTGTCTATCCTTCCTAAATGTTGAATACCCCTGGATGTTGAGTTCCCAGCCTTGGTCACTCTGGAGCCATATCTCCGTGATGCCAACCACATCGTATCCGTTAACTGATAGCTGCACAATTAATTCGTCCACCTTATTCAAAATACTCCTCGCATTAAGGCACAGAGCCTTCAGTCTTGCCTTTTTAACACACTTAGACCCTTTAGAATGCTGCTGTAAAGTGGCCCATTTTTGTTTTTTGCCTTGGGTTTCTCTGCCCTCCACTTTTACTAATTTCCTTTCTGTCTTTTGCTTCTGTCTCCATTTTGTTTCCCTCTGTCTCCCTGCATTGGTTCCCATCCCCCTGCCATATTAGTTCAAAGTGTAGGACGGTTGATGAACAGTGCCGTACATTTAAGGAGTTATTTCACAACTCTCAAGAAAAATATATTCCAGTGAGGAGAAAAGGGTGTAAGAGAAAAGATAGCCATCCATGGCTAACTAAAGAAATAAAGGATGGTATCCAATTACAAACAAGGGCATACAAAGTGACCAAAACAAGTGGGCGGATAGAAGATTGGGAAGCTTTTAAACGCCAGTAAAGAATGACAAAAAAATGATTAAGAAAGGGAAGATAGACTATGAAAGCAAACTAGCACGAAATATAAAAACAGATAGCAAGAGCTTCTATAGGTATATAAAAAGGAAAAGAGTGGCTTAAGTAAATGTTGGTCCCTGAGAGGACGAGACCGGGGATTAGTAATGGGGAACATGGAGATGGCAGAAACTCCGAACAAACATTTTGTATCAGTCTTTACGATAGAGGACACTAACAATATTCCAACAGTGGATAGTCAAGTGGCTATAGCGGGGGAGGAACTTAACACAATCACAATCACTACGGAGGTTGTACTCAGTAAGATAATGGGACTAAAGGCAAATAAATCCTTTGGACCTGATGGCTTGCATCCTAGGGTTGTAAGAGAAGTAGTGGCAAGGATAGTGGATGCATTGGTTGTAATTCACCAAAATTCCCTGGATTCTGGAGAGGTCCCAGCAGATTGGAAAATTGCAAATGCAATGCCCCTATTTAAAAAGGAGGGCAGACAAAAAGGAGGAAACTATAGACCAGTTAGCCTAACATCTGTGGTTGGGAAACTGTTGGAGTCCATTATTAAATAAGCAGTAGCAGCACATTTGGAAAAGCAAAATTGAATAAATTTAAGACAGAAAGAGACAGTTTCTTAAATGATAAGGGGATAAGGGTTTATGGGGAACGGGCAGCGAAGTGGAGCTGAGTCCATGATCAGATCAGCCATAATCTTATTGAATGAAGGGGCATCAGTTACATAAGGTAGTATACAGGGGGGCATGGTTACAGGAGGTATTATACAGGGGGTCAGTTACAGAAGGTATTATACAGGGGGCGTGGTTACAGGAGGTATTATACAGGGGGTCAGTTACAGGAGGTATTATACAGGGGGGTCAGTTACAGGAGGTATTATACAGGGGGTCAGTTACAGGAGGTATTATACAGGGGGGCAGTTACAGGAGGTATTATACAGAGGGTCAGTTACAGGAGGTATTATACAGGGGGTCAGTTACAGGAGGTATTATACAGAGGGTCAGTTACAGGAGGTATTATACAGGGGGTCAGTTACAGGAGGTATTATACAGGGGGGTGGTTACAGGAGGTATTATACAGGGGGTCAGTTACAGGAGGTATTATACGGGGGGTCGGTTACAGGAGGTATTATACAGGGGGGCAGTTACAGGAGGTATTATACAGGGGGTGTGTTAGTGTGAATGTTTTCTCAGAAGAATCACTCAACACTCAGAGTCGGTGCCAACGCCAATGCAGCCTTTATTTTCGCTAGCGGGGAGGAAGCCTCAGGACTGGATCCAGGCACTTCTCTCCGACGAACAAAGAAACTCAGCGATATTTATATGTTTTACAATAGTTCTTTAGAGTTACTCAGCCCACTTCGGCTGAACACAATCCAATCATAACGATTATAGATTACATATAGATTTCTTTAACCCAATAGAATTCCCCACATACCTCAGGGGCTGTATGTTCGGTTTTTGTCAGCTTGGGCTGATTAATGACCTCGTTATGTGAGGCAGGTTCTCCCCTTATCTCTGTTCCTCGGGGCTCGGCTGTGTGAAGTCACTGATTATACCAGTGTACTATAATGGTTCGTTATAATTATCTTGTATCCAAGGCATTCCCGGTAGTGGGCCTCACAGGGTCATTGCTCGGTCAGTCAACAGTTCATTACTTGACGAACGGGGTTCCCATCATGCTTGGGCAGCCATTTTATATGTGGCCACTTTAAACCTATATGAGTTTAGATATATTCAGCAGGTGCCTAATGCCTAGTGTTTTGATATATTCAGCAGGTGCCTAATGCCTACAACAATTCCCTCCTTTCGGTAAAGGGACTAGTCCTAGTCCCCCTTTAACCGACCGCCCTACCTTTATTAGATTTTGTGCACGGCCCGGTACTCCCTGCCTCAACGTGCTGGCCAGTCACGCAGTTTCAGGAGTCCCGGTTGCTTAAATCAAATTAACAAAGGTCAAATCCTCCTGCCCCTTTATTAGTCAGGCTTGTTTAGTATTTGGGGACTGGTCATGGGTCCCTCTGCATCGTGCTTGGTGCCTGCATGCCTGGCAGACCATTATGCTATTGCTAAGATCAATTGTATCCCGACCAGTATGTGTGAAATTATTCGAATCCAAGGATGGATGTTCACATTTATTCCCCAGTCCCAGACCTTTCTCCACCAACTCTGACTTTGTAAGTCTACATCGATATCTTCTTCCAGTACTTTGATTTTAGTTTGCAGTTGGTGGTAGAGCTTTACGGATTGACCCACCCTGAGCCTCAATTCTCGTAATACTTCGGTTAGCTGTGGGTAGGGACCTGCTCTGGCTCGTCATAATCCTGCAAATGATCGTGGAGCTGATCGGTTACATCAATAACTTCGGGCTTCCGGCGCCTAACCTGGGTGATATGCGCTTGCCCGATCGCGACAGGTCATAGTGGCATAAAGCAAAAGTTCGGCTGTGGTATCGGGCACTGCAGGTCATTATACTGGTATGAACACTCTGTGTTAGAGACGCAGTATCTTCCCTTCCCTCCGTAGCCTGCTCTCGCGAAGTGCCTGTGTGTGGGCACTATTTCTAGTACACACCCGTCGGTTCGGTTAAACCCGCACTCGTCTAGCTCACCTCGGCCTACCGGGTGAGGACATACTGTGATCTCCCCCTTTGCTTGCATTCTGTTAGGGAAATCCCGGTAAGTATGTTGTTTCGACGAACGGCAGAGGTGGTGGTCAGATAGTAACGTATGGAGACATTTTCCCGTATTACTCCGATATTGTCTAATTGGTACAGGGGGAATGGCCCTGAGTCCGGCGTGGCTATAGGGATCACCAGGACTATCCCTATCCCAGTATTCCTACCCATCTGGCAATCTGGAATTGCTGGGTATACTCGGGTCAGTCCCTTCAGAGTACAATTATCCAGAGTCCCCCTCTGGTTAGCCAACTGAGCTAAATGTGAACTGTCTATCCAATCGGGTACCTCCCCGCGTTGGATCTGGTCGAGATTGTGGCGGATCTGTCCCACCATCCACAGACCATAAGCGTGACAGAGTTGCCCCTGTCTTTGCTTTCCGGTATCTTCTCTTTCTCTATCAATGAGGTGATTGATGGTTTTGGCGTGAGCTTCCAGGACTGAGATGCCATCCAACTGGATTTCGGCATCCTCTTTTCCTAGGTTGGCTTGGTCTTCCTGGTTTTGCTCCACCCTTTCTAATAACCCCTTCATCACCCCTCTAAGCTGTTCCACCCTCTCGTTTAACCCTTGTATGTCTATCAAGTTTACTACGGAGGTCCCTGTATTGAAACCGGTAGCAACATCATTAACTATTCCCCTCTTTATCCTGGGGGCTGACCCCTGTCCTCGGAATCTCCTGACACCCATTGCATCGGCAGCCTGCTGCATTACAACTTTACTTCATACATTGTACATTTTCCTTGACTGTTCTGTACAGTATTCCGGCATCTGGATGCCTGAAATATTGATCAGGACAGGCACAATTTCATGTTTAACATTATCCTACAATAGAAACATAGAAACATAGAAAATAGGTGCAGGAGTAGGCCATTCAGCCCTTCTAGCCTGCACCGCCATTCAATGAGTTCATGGCTGAACATGAAACTTCAGTACCCCCTTCCTGCTTTCTCGCCATAACCCTTGATCCCCCGAGTAGTAAGGACTTCATCTAACTCCCTTTTGAATATATTTAGTGAATTGGCCTCAACAACTTTCTGTGGTAGAGAATTCCACAGGTTCACCACTCTCTGGGTGAAGAAGTTTCTCCTCATCTCGGTCCTAAATGGCTTACCCCTTATCCTCTGGTTCTGGACTTCCCCAACATTGGGAACATTCTTTCTGCATCTAACCTGTCTAACCCCGTCAGAATTTTAAACGTTTCTATGAGGTCCCCTCTCATTCTTCTGAACTCCAGTGAATACAAGCCCAGTTGATCCAATCTTTCTTGATAGGTCAGTCCCGCCATCCCGGGAATCAATCTGGTGAACCTTCGCTGCACTCCCTCAATAGCAAGAATGTCCTTCCTCAAGTTAGGAGACCAAAACTGTACACAATACTCCAGGTGTGGCCTCACCAAGGCCCTGTACAACTGTAGCAACACCTCCCTGCCCCTGTATTCAAATCCCCTCGCTATGAAGGCCAACATGCCATTTGCTTTCTTAACCGCCTGCTGTACCTGCATGCTAACCTTCAATGACTGATGTACCATGACACCCAGGTCTCGTTGCACCTTCCCTTTTCCTAATCTGTCACCATTCAGATAATAGTCTGTCTCTCTGTTTTTACCACCAAAGTGGATAACCTCACATTTATCCACATTATACTTCATCTGCCATGCATTTGCTCACTCACCTAACCTATCCAAGTCACTCTGCAGCCTAATAGCATCCTCCTCGCAGCTCACACTGCCACCCAACTTAGTATCATCCGCAAATTTGGAGATACTGCATTTAATCCCCTCGTCTAAATCATTAATGTACAATGTAAACAGCTGGGGCCCCAGCACAGAACCTTGCGGCACTCCACTAGTCACTGCCTGCCATTCTGAAAAGTACCCGTTTACTCCTACTCTTTGCTTCCTGTCTGACAACCAGTTCTCAATCCACGTCAGCACACTACCCCCAATCCCATGTGCTTTAACTTTGCACATTAATCTCTTGTGTGGGACCTTGTCGAAAGCCTTCTGAAAGTCCAAATATACCACATCAACTGGTTCTCCTTTGTCCACTTTACTGGAAACATCCTCAAAAAATTCCAGAAGATTTGTCAAGCATGATTTCCCTTTCACAAATCCATGCTGACTTGGACCTATCATGTCACCATTTTCCAGATGCACTGCTATGACATCCTTAATAATTGATTCCATCATTTTACCCACTACTGAGGTCAGGCTGACCGGTCTATAATTCCCTGTTTTCTCTCTCCCTCCTTTTTTAAAAAGTGGGGTTACATTGGCTACCCTCCACTCCATAGGAACTGATCCAGAGTCAATGGAATGTTGGAAAATGACTGTCAATGCATCCGCTATTTCCAAGGCCACCTCCTTAAGTACTCTAGGATGCAGTCCATCAGGCCCTGGGGATTTATCGGCCTTCAATCCCATCAATTTCCCCAACACAATTTCCCGACTAATAAAGATTTCCCTCAGTTCCCCCTCCTTACTAGACCCTCTGACCCCTTTTATATCCGGAAGGTTGTTTGTATCCTCCTTAGTGAATACCGAACCAAAGTACTTGTTCAATTGGTCTGCCATTTCTTTGTTCCCCGTTATGACTCCCCCTGATTCTGACTGCAGGGGACCTACGTTTGTCTTCACCAACCTTTTTCTCTTTACATACCTATAGAAACTTTTGCAATCCGCCTTAATGTTCCCTGCAAGCTTCTTCTCGTACTCCATTTTCCCTGCCCTAATCAAACCCTTTGTCCTCCTCTGCTGAGTTCTAAATTTCTCCCAGTCCCCAGGTTAATTCCCCTTCGTTGTACATTACGATCCCATTTTCTGGTCCTTTAGTAGTTGTGGGACAAGGCAGTTCCTTGGGCAATGTAGTGGTTCTTATGGGGCGCGGTGTCGGAGGGGGTGAGAAGCACACATACAATGATATTGCAGCCGCCCCCACCTCCTCGTAGTACCCACAAAGCCCCACTCCCTTTTTTCGGATGACTGATTGTTGGGACTGTCCCGGAGGCGAGCAAATTATGCCGAAAGTACATTCATCGGGCCCTTTGACATCCCTCCGTTTAATGCAGCTGCTCCTTATACCCGTGGAGCACTGTACACATACCCGGTTCTTATTAGGATTCACTTGTAACCATGCATTAAAATAAGTCCTGCCCTTGCTCCAGTCCTTGGCTGCTGGGATGCACATTCCATCCGTTAAATTAAACAAGACTCCATAGTTCATGTAGTTGTTTATTTCCTGAGTGCGCTGCAATCCGTTGGTATCATCCAGTGTTTGCGTGGGTCTTGAGGTTCCCAGTATCATGAGTCCCCAGAGTCGGAGTCATCACTGCGGTCCCATCTTGGTGAGTGTTTTATCTGACAATTTTAAACAGATAGCCTGGTCGTCACCAGGTGTTAGGTTCTGGTCTACTTGTGTCGCTGTCACTCTGTGGACTCGGAGGTAAGGATTAGTTTATCCATATTCTTTATAGTCGTACCATCTCTATCACTTCATGTCACTGTCTGGGCTGCCGTGGGTTTTGTGTTTGAGCCTGCTGTGCTCGAGCCTGCACGATGACCCATCTATATCGATATTATCCAAACTCCAATCAACACCAATGCCACTATTCCTCCAAACATCGCTGTCTGCTTTACCGTTAGGTTGGGTTTGTGAACTACACCTACCCACCGTGGGGTACATTGGCTCTATTGCCATGGGTGATGGTGCTATGGCTGCGTACTGCACTATCCTTCTAGTCCCATTTTTTAAAACATCTTTTCCAATCTGTTTATCGTAGTTTTTAACTCTTAACCAGCTAGTTCAGTTTTATTTTTATTCTGAATATCCCACCATTTCCTCTGTCTGTCAGGTGAGCCTTCTTTATTTTATTAAGAAATCCAAATTAATAATGTCCAGTATAAAACAGCTGTCAATGGAAAGGGTTAACTCTTTTACAGGTTTGTAAGAAAGCCTGATGTCATTACGTGACTTCACGTAATCATCCGAAAAATTCTTTTTTTTTAAAGTCTCTGTGCCTTCAAAACTTGCTTAGAAATTAGGAATCCGTTAAACAGCATAAATCATTAGTAAAGTGGTCATAATAAAAATCTTCTCATTGGGAAAGACAGCATTTTAGATTAAACTCCAATTTTTTCTTAACTTCTAATTCAAGTACTTGCCAAAGAATTTTAAAAAAATTGATTTAAAACGAGACCACACATTTTTAATAGCTATTTTGTTTACTGAAATTCAATTTTTGTTTTTAAATTTCTCTCTCAGCACAAAATCTAAACTTCTGTGCCAGTTCCATTTTTTCTTTCTATGCTGAGTTAGCATAGCTTAGATCTTTTCTTCTCGTTATTTTCATACATTCCAACATTTCGGGGGGTTTTTTACGGTCCCATTCACTGGGCAAATCTTGTGTTTTATTTCTCTCTCAGCACAAAATCTAAACATCCGTGCCAGTTCCATTTTCTATAAGAATTTAAAAATTCAGTAAGATTCTCTAATTCCCAGTTTTTTCTTTCTGTGCTGAGTTCGCATAGCTTAGATCTTTTCTCCTCGTTATCTTCAAAACCCTCCTGCTTGTTTAGACTGTTCGGGACTTTTCTTGATAAACACTGCCTATTTTGGAAATCTTTTCAAACTGCATTGAAACTTTCTCATAATTTAAAATCATTATCAATGTAGAGTGTCTTTTACCTCTTCCAATTTTTTTTCTTTTTCTAATTAAACCAATATCTTTTTCACAGCAAACATCAACTAGTATTTAGTAAGTTATGTCTTTTTCCATCACAAACACATTTTTTTTTTCAGCACTTATTTAGTACGTTACATTTTTTTTTTTCAGATCTCCTTTCTTCAAATTAGGTTTTGTATTTTACACGGAGGGCTCGTGACTCCATAAATTTGTTAATTTAAAATCATTTGTTTACTTTCAAAGTAGCGTCTTTATCTTCTTTTTCCATAACTGGAATGGAGTCCAGCAAATAGGCTTTGAGGGCTGCTTTTCGTTATCTCAAAATGCTCCAGTTTCAAAGTCGTTAAAATGTCTCTTCGAAACTGCGAAAGCTTGCTGTTTTTAACATTTTTCAAAAGTCCCTTTTACACCTTCGCAGATAGCTCGCCACTCACCCAGGAGTTTGACCTGATCCCTGAAGGTATTTCTAGATTGTTTCCAAACCTTTTAGTTTTATATCTCCTTTTTTTTACTTTAAGAGATCAGATTTAAATTTAATAATTATTTTTTTTGAATCCCCCTCAGTATTTTGCTGTGCCTTCTCTGAATATCTCAAAATCCTAATTCAAACTTTGTAATTTCAATCTTTATTTAAAACTTTTTTTTGGAGCTAGAAGCTTTTTTAAAAGGCATTATTTATCTCATTCCGAGGCTAAATTTATGTCTTTCAACCCAATGTAATCAATCATTGCATGTTTTCTTTTGACAAGTAAGTGAGCGTGTCAAATAAATTATTTTTTTTAACCACCGGGACCATGTATTTTTTTCTTTTGCTCAACAAACCTATCCTTTGTACATTTCCTAGCTCTGTAACTTATCATCCGAATAAATCCACACCTGCGTTTCTAACTTAAAATGTCTTAAAACTTCCCACATACAGGGCAACACTACAAAGGGTTAAAAAAATGTTCACTCTGTTTAGAAAAGTGGGTGGAGCTAAAATAAACAGACACTTGCATTCCTCTTCCAACCAGGCTTTTGGAAACATGAAAACAGAAAGAAAAATTAATTCCGCAGTCAAAAAATCACACAAGGACTCTCAACGACAGACATTCACAAAAGTCTCTCTTCATTCAACAAAGCTTATTAATTTTTTTTTGGCCGGCTCTATTCTTGGATCCATATTTCACTTAAGGTAATCACTATCAGGTTTTTTTTTATTTCTTACATATTGATTTACTTCCTCTGTTAGTTTTATGTGGGCTCGCAGTATCAAGACCACAGCCTTTTCATTTTTATTCGCTGGCAGGTCCTGAGGATCCCACTCTGCTCTAATCATTTTCTCGATTAGTTTCTTTTGTTTTTCCACCAGGTGGCGGGTAAGGGACCCTTCTGGTCCCCACTCGAGGTTACTTGTTTTCATGGCCATTCCTGGGTAGGACTAGAACCGTTAGGAATCTACTCTCAGAGGTCCACTTTCTACCTAGCATGACTTGTAGTAGACCGTCTCCTGGCTACTGTCAGGTCACAAGTTCTGCTGTTACACAAACTTATACAATTCTTAAAATGTGTTTAAGCAATTCCTGCAGTGCGCTACGTATCCTTAACGACTACCTACCACCGCTCTGCCCGTTGGTCCGACCCTGTTCACAGGTTTGGATTCCGTTAGCCGCTGTACACCGCCTGGTTCTACCCCGGGGTATATTTCAAATCACACTACTGGGTCCGGAAGATGTCTTTCGGTATCACGATCCCACGGTCCAAGTGTGTTCCCGGCACCTACTTAGTTCCTGGCCGTCACATGGGACTAAAGTCCTCTTAATTCAGGCTCAGGTTAGGTGTTTGAGATATTGGACCATCTCCTTGTGTCGATCAACCAGCATCCACCTTCGGCACCCATTATAAAATGTTGTTTAAGGTATACTCACCCGGTTTCTCCAAGGACGTTCAGTGACCCCGAAATCCTGTTCGTGACGCCACTGTTAGCGTGAATGTTTTCTCGGAAGAATCACTCAACACTCAGAGTCGGTGCCAACGCCAATGCGGCCTTTATTTTCGCTAGTGGCGAGGAAGCCTCAGGACTGGATCCAGGCACTTCTCTCCGACGAACAAAGAAACTCATCGATATTTATATGTTTTACAACAGTTCTTTACAGTTACTCAGCACACTTCGGCTGGACACAATCCAATCATAACGATTATAGATTACATATAGGTTTCTTTAACCCAATAGAATTCCCCACATACCTCAGGGGCTGTATGTTCGGTTTTTGTCAGCTCGGGCTGATTAATGACCTCGTTATGTGAGGCAGGTTCTCCCCTTATCTCTGTTCCTCGGGGCTCGGCTGTGTGAAGTCACTGATTATACCAGCGTACTATAATGGTTCATTATAATTATCTTGTATCCAAGGCATTCCCGGTAGTGGGCCTCACAGGGTCATTGCTCGGTCAGCCCCAGTCCATTACTTGACGAACGGGGTTCCCATCATGCTTGGGCAGCCATTTTATATGTGGCCACTTTAAACTTATATGAGTTTTGATATATTCAGCAGGTGCCTAATGCCTACAACAGGGTGGTTACAGGAAGTATTATACAGGGGGGCAGTTGCAGGAGGTATTATACAGAGGGTCAGTTACAGGAGGGATTATACAGAGGGTCAGTTACAGGAGGTATTATACAGGGGGGCAGTTACAGGAGGTATTATACAGGGGGTTAGATACAGGAGGTATTATACAGGGGGGTAGATACAGGAGGTATTATACAGAGGGTCAGTTACAGGAGGTATTATACAGGGGGGGGCAGTTACAGGAGGTATTATACAGGGGGGTAGTTACAGGAGGTATTATACAGGGGGGTAGATACAGGAGGTATTATACAGGGAGGCAGTTACAGGAGGTATTATACAGGGGGGCAGTTGCAGGTGGTATTATACAAGGGGTCAGTTACAGGAGGTATTATACAGGGGGGCAGTTGCAGGTGGTATTATACAAGGGGTCAGTTACAGGAGGTATTATACAGGGGGGTAGATACAGGAGGTATTATACAGGGGGGTAGATACAGGAGGTATTATACAGAGGGTCAGTTACAGGAGGTATTATACAGGGGGGTAGATACAGGAGGTATTATACAGTCAGGTAGATACAGGAGGTATTATACAGGGGGGCAGATACAGGAGGTATTATACAGGGGGGCAGTTACAGAAGGCATTATACAGGGGGGCAGTTACAGGAGGCATTATACAGGGGGTCGGTTACAGGAGGTATTATACAGGGGGGCAGTTACAGGAGGTATTATACAAGGGGTCAGTTACAGGAGGTATTATACAGGGGGGCAGTTATAGGAGGTATTATACAGGGGGGCTGTTATAGGAGGTATTATACAAGGGGTCATTTACAGGAGGTATTATACAGGGGGTCAGTTACAGGAGGTAGTATACAGGGGGGCAGTTACAGCAGGTATAATACAAGGGGTCAGTTACAGGAGGTATTATACAGGGGGTCAGTTACAGGAGATAGTATACAGGGGGATAGATACAGGAGGTATTATACAATCGGGTCAGTTACAGGAGGTATTATACAGGGGGGTAGATACAGGAGGTATTATACAGTCAGGTAGATACAGGAGGTATTATACAGGGGGGCAGATACAGGAGGTATTATACAGGGGGGCAGTTACAGAAGGCATTATACAGGGGGGCAGTTACAGGAGGCATTATACAGGGGGTCGGTTACAGGAGGTATTATACAGGGGGGCAGTTACAGGAGGTATTATACAAGGGGTCAGTTACAGGAGGTATTATACAGGGGGGCAGTTATAGGAGGTATTATACAGGGGGGCTGTTATAGGAGGTATTATACAAGGGGTCATTTACAGGAGGTATTATACAGGGGGTCAGTTACAGGAGGTAGTATACAGGGGGGCAGTTACAGCAGGTATAATACAAGGGGTCAGTTACAGGAGGTATTATACAGGGGGTCAGTTACAGGAGATAGTATACAGGGGGATAGATACAGGAGGTATTATACAATCGGGTCAGTTACAGGAGGTATTATACAGGGGGCAGTTACAGGAGGTATTATACAGGGGGCAGTTACAGGAGGTATTATACAGGGGGCAGTTACAGGAGGTATTATACAGGGGGTCAGTTACAGGAGGTATTATACAGGGGGGCAGTTACAGGAGGTATTATACAGGGGGGCAGTTACAGGAGGTATTATACAGGGGTCAGTTACAGGAGGTATTATACAGGGGATCGGTTACAGGAGGTATTATACAGGGGGGCAGTTACAGGAGGTATTATACAGGGGGCAGTTACAGGAGGTATTATACAGGGGGGCAGTTACAGGAGGTATTATACAGGGGTCAGTTACAGGAGTTATTATACAGGGGGTCAGTTACAGGAGGTATTTTACAGGGGGGGCAGTTACAGGAGGTATTATACAGGGGTCAGTTACAGGAGTTATTATACAGGGGGTCAGTTACAGGAGGTATTATACAGGGGGGTAGATACAGGAGGTATTATACAGGGGTCAGTTACAGGAGTTATTATACAGGGGGTCAGTTACAGAACGTATTATACAGGGAGTCAGTTACAGGAGGTATTTTACAGGGGGGAAGTTACAGGAGGTATTATACAAGGGGTCAGTTACAGGAGGTATTATACAGGGGGGGCAGTTACAGGACGTATTATACAGGGGGTAGTTACAGGAGGTATTATACAAGGACGTGGTTACGGGGTGTAGTATAAGAAGGCAAATACAGGAGGTATTATACAGGGGTGGGTGGCAGTTACAGGAGGTATTATACATGGGGTGGTTACAGGAGGCATTATACAGTGGGTCAGTTACAGGAGGTATTATAAAGGGGGGCAGTTACAGGAGGTATTATACAGGGGGGCAGTTACAGGAGGTATTTTACAGGGGGTCAGTTACAGGAGGTATTATACAGGGGGGCAGTTACAGGAGGTATTATACAGGGGGTCAGTTACAGGAGGTATTATGCAAGGGGTCAGTTACAGGATGTATTATACAGGGGGGCAATTAATGGAGGTATTATACAGGGGGTCAGTTACAGGAGGTATTATACAGGGGGGCAATTACAGGAGGTATTATACAGGGGGTCAGTTGCAGGAGGTATTATACAGGGAGGCAGTTACAGGAGGTGTTATACAGGTGGTCAGTTACAGGAGGTATTATACAGGGGGTGCAGTTACAGGAGGTATTATACAGTTGGTGGTTACAGGAGGTATTATACAGGGGGGTCAGTTACAGGAGGTATTATACACGGGGTCAGTTACAGGAGGTATTATACAAGGGGTCAGTTACAGGAGGTATTATACAGAGGGGCAATTACAGGAGGTATTATACAGGGGGGCAGTTACAGGGGGTATTATACGTGGGGTGGATACAAGAGGTATTATACAGGGGGAGGAATGCAGGAGGCATTATACAGGGTGGAGGATATAGGAGGGATTGTACAGGGGGCAGTTACAGGAGGTATTAAACAGGGGGTCATTGGAGGATGTATTATAAGGTTGGGTGGGTGTTTCCAAGCGGTATTATACAGGGGGGAGTGTTTACAGGAGGTATTATACAGTGGCATGTTTACAGGTGTTATACAGTGGGGTGGTTACAGGAGGTATTATACAGGGCAGTCATTGGAGGAGGTAGTATAAAGGGGGGGTATTTACAGGAGGTATTATACAGGGAGAGGGTGTTTACAGGAGTTATTATACGGGGGGGAGGGTTTTCAGGGGAGGAGTTTCACAGTGTGGGAGTTCCACAGGGGGCCGGGATGGGATGTGGGGGTGGGGGGCTTCATAGAGTGTGGTTTTCACCGAGGGAAGTTTCACAGGGGAAAGTGTGTTTCACAATGGGGAGTATCACAGGGAGTGGGCACTACACACGGGTATTTCACAGGGAAGTGTGGAGTTTACAGAGAGACGGAGTTTCACAGAGGGGTCAGATTCACAGAGGGGGGAGTTTTATAGGAGGTCTTATATTTCCTTTGGTGGAGGGGTCAATTACGAGTTGACATAGGTTTAGGGTGATTGGTGGAAGGTTTCGAGGGGATTTGAGGGGAAGCTTCTTCATGCAGAGGGTTGTGGGGGTGTGGAACTCACTGCCTGAAAGGGTGGTAGAGGCAGAAGCCCTCACCACATTTAAAAGGTGCTTGGATGGGCATTTGAAGTGCCGTAACCTGCAGGGTTACAGACCGAGAGCAGGTAAGTGAGATTTGACTGTATAATCTCTTATTGGCTGGCGCAGATGCGATGGTAAATACTGTAGAGAATCTAATACGGCCAGAGTGATATCCTGGAGTCGTTTTGATCGCCTGGATGGGTTGGAGAGGAATTTTCCCAGATTTTTCTTCCCTAATTGACTTGGGTTTTTACCTTTTTTTTGCCTCTCCCAGGAGATCGCATAGCTCCTGGTGGGAAGGAGTGTAAAATGTTGCGATACATGGCTTATCACAGTTGTGTGGGGCGGACAGGTTGGGTCAGATGATCTTTACCTTTCTGCCATTGTTCATTGTTCATAGGTTGATATGTAAAGTTCATGCACAAGGACCCCCAGGTCCCTCTGCACCTCAGCATGTTGTAATTTCTCCCCATTCAAATAATATTCCCTTTTACTGTTTTTTTCCCCAAAGTGGATGACCTCACACTTTCCGACATTGTGTTCCATCTGCCAAACCTTAGCCCATTCGCTTAACCTATCTAAATCTCTTTGCAGCCTCTCTGTGTCCTCTACACAACCCGCTTTCCCACTAATCTTAGTGTCATCTGCAAATTTTGTTACACTACACTCTGTCCCCTCTTCCAGGTCATCTATGTATATTGTAAACAGTTGTGGTCCCAGCACCGATCCCTGTGGCACACCACTAACCACCGATTTCCAACCCGAAAAGGACCCGAAAAGGACCCGAAAAGGACCCATTGCTAGTACTGTTTGGTGGTCTGTACACAACTCCCACTAGTGTTTTCTGCCCTTTGGTGTTCCGCAGCTCCACCCATACAAATTCTACATTATCCAAGCAAATGTCCTTCTTTACTATTGCGTTAATCTCCTCTTTAACCAGCAACGCTACCCCACCTCCTTTTCCTTTCTGTCTATCCTTCCTGAATATTGAATACCCGTGGAAGTTGAGTTCCCAGCCTTGGTCACCCTAGAGCCATGTCTCCGTGATGCCAATTGCATCATATCCGTTAACAGCTATCCCCACAGTTAATTAATCCACCTTATTACGAATGCTCCTCGCATTGAGGCACAGAGCCTTCAGGCTTGATTTTTTAACACTCTTTGTCCTTTTAGAATTCTGTTGTTATGTGACCCTTTTTGATTTCTGCCCTTGGGTTTCTCTGCCCTCCACTTTTATTTTTCTCCTTCCTTTCTTTTGCTTCTGCCGCCATTTTATTCCCCTCTGTCTCCCTGCATAGGTTCCCATCCTCCTGCCATATTAGTTTAACCCCTCCCCAACAGCACTAGCAAACACTCCCCCTAAGACATTGGTTCCGGTCCTGCCCAGGTGCAGACTGTCCGGTTTGTACTGTTCCCCCTCCCCCAGAACCGGTTCCAATGCCGCAGGAATTTGAATCGCTCCCTTCTACACCACTCCTCAAGCCACGTATTCATCTGAGCTATCCTGTGATTCCTACTCTGACTAGCATGTGGCACTGGTAGCAATCCTGAGATTATTACCTTTGAGTTCTACTTTTTAATTTAACTCCTAGCTCCCTAAATTCGTCTCGTAGGACCTCGTCCCGTTTTTTACCTGTATCGTTGGTATCTATATGCACCACGACAACTGGCTGTTCACCCTCCCCCTTCAAAATGCCCTGCACCCGCTCTGAGACATCCTTGACGCTTGCACCAGGGAGGCAACATACCATCCTGGAGTCTCAATTGCAGCCACAGAAACGTTTATCTATTCCCCTTACAATAGAGTCCCGTACCACTATAGCTCTCCCACTTTTTTTCCTGCCCTCCTGTGCAGCAGAGCCACCCACGGTGCCATGAATTTGGCTGCTGCTGTCCTCCCCTGATGAGCCACCTCCCCCAACAGTACCCAAGGCGGTGTATCTGTTTTGGAGGGAGATACCTGCATGGGACCCCTGCACTTCCTTCCTTCCAATGCTCTTCCTGCTGGTCACCCATTCCCGATCTGCCTGAGTAATCTTTACCTGCGATCAGACCAACTCACTAAACGTGCTATTCACGACATCCTCAGCATCAAGATAGGTCTCATTCTGCACTACTTCACTTTATGTTACCAATCTCACGGGGCATTCATACTCCACTGGCTCCGCGTCGTTATGGAACCACAAAGGCTTTGTGTTGTCACTGACTGTGGGCTGTGAATCGGATGGGATGCATCACAGTGACTGAAGCAAAGCGGAGTGAGAGCCAATCCTCCAGGACACTGGGGAAAACTCCCCTGCTCTTCTTCTGAATCATGCCACGGGATCTTTTACATCCTGAGAGAGCAGACGGGCCTCGGTTTAACGTCTCACCTGAAAGACGGCACCTCCGACAGTGCAGCGCTCCCTCAGCACTGCAGTGGCGTGTCAGTCTGGATTTTGTGTTGAAGTCCCTGGAGTGGGATTTGAACCCACGATTGGGACCCACACCACCTCGTTTGTGTGTCAGATCAGGCTCTGAATCCAGAGTCAAACTGCTTTGATGCTGTAACTGCAGCCTCAGTCACTCTGTAGTTTGAAGGCCTTACTCCAAGAGGCCAGAACGAAAGATAGTGTGAAAATGGGAAATGTTACATTGGTGTTGAGGCCCCAAGCCGAGACCCTGGTCTCCGTCAGCCAGGAAAATCTCTTTTTCCGCTCTGCACACCTGTCATATGTTATGTGTAACATACTGGAAGCCGGGAAAAGGAAATGTGGCCTTGAATTTCCACCCCATTCTCGGTGTGATTTATAGAATCAGACAGCACTGAAGCAGGCCATTCGGCCCATCGTGCCCGTCTCAGCTCTTTGAAAGGGCTTTCCAATTAGTCCCACTCCCCGCTCTTTCCCCACAGCCCGGCAAGTTTTCCTTTTCAAGTATTTATCCAATTCCCGGTTTGAAAGTTACTATTGAATCATCTCCCACTGCCCTTTCAGGCAGCGCGTTCCCGATCACAACAACTCTCTGTGTAAAATAATTTCTCCTTCTCCTCCCTCTGCTTCTTCTGCCAATTTTCTTCAATCAATGTCCTCTGGTTACTGACGCTCCTGGCAGTGGAACCAGTTTCTCCTTATTGACACTATCGTAGAATCAGAGAATCATAGAAATTTACAGCACGGAAGGAGGCCATTCGGCCCATCGTGTCCGTGCCGGCCGACCAAGAGCTACCCAGCCTCATCCCACTTTGCAGCTCTCGGTCCGTAGCCCTGTAGGTTAAGGCACTTCAACTGCTCATCCAAGTACTTTTTAAATGTGCTGAGGGTTTCTGCCTCTACCACCCTTTCAGGCAGTGAGTTCCAGACCCCCACCACCCTCTGGGTGATGATATTTCCACTCATAGCTCCTCTAAACCTCCCCAAAATTACTTTCAATCTATGCCACCTGGCTGTTGTCTCTTTGGGGAAAAGGAAGACTCCTCTTCCTCAAGGTGGACTCTGATATAAGGAATCGACACCCGCAAGTATCCCCTCCCGTATCCCCCCGTATCCCCCCCGTATCCCCCCCGTATCCCCCCCCCGTATCCCCCCCCGTATCCCCCCCGTATCCCCCCGTATCCCCCCCGTATCCCCCCCGTATCCCCCCCCGTATCCCCCCGGTATCCCCCCGTATCCACGATGCTGAGAATGACGTGAGTAGCACGTGTAGCGAGTTGGTCTTACCGCAGGTGAAGGGTCCACAGCCAGCTAGGGAATGGAAGACCAACAGGAAGAGCAGTGCAAGGAAGATAGTGCAGGGGTCCCCTGCGGTCATCTCCCTGCAAAACAGATACACTGCTTTGAGTACTGTTGAGGGGGATGACTCATCAGGGGAGGGCAGCAGCAGCCAAGTTCATGGCACCGTGGCTGGCTCTACTGCACAGGAGCGCAGGAAAAAGAGTGGGAGAGCGATAGTGATAGGGGATTCGATTGTAAGGGGAATAGATAGGTGTTTCTGCGGCCGCAACCGAGACTCCAGGATGGTATGTTGCCTCCCTGGTGCAAGGGTCAAGGATGTCTCGGAGCGGCTGCAGGACATTCTGAAAAGGGAGGGTGAACAGCCAGTTGTCGTGGTGCACATTGGTACCAACGATATAGGTAAAGAAAGTTATGAGGTCCTACGAGGCGCATTTATGGAGCTAGGAGCAAAATTAAAAAGTAGGACCTCAAAAGTACTAATCTCGGGATTGCTACCAGTGCAACGTGCTAGTCAGAGTAGGAATCGCAGGATAGCTCAGATGAATACGTGGCTTGAGGAGTGGTTCAGCAGGGAGGGATTCAAATTCCTGGGGCATTGGGACCGGTTCTGGGGGAGGTGGGACCAGTACAAACCGGACGGTCAGCACCTGGGCAGGACCGGAACCAATGTCCGAGGGGGAGTGTTTGCCAGTGCTGTTGGGGAGGAGTTAAACTAATATGGCAGGGGGATGGGAACCAATGCAGGGAGACAGAGGGAAACAAACTGGAGACAGAAACAAAAGACAGAAAGGAGATGAGGAAAAGTGGAGGACAGAGAAACCCAAGGCAAAGAACAAAAAGGGCCACTTTGCAGCAACATTCTAAAGGGTCTAAGTGCATTAAAAAGACAAGCCTGAAGGCTCTGTGCCTCAATGCGAGGAGTATTCGGAATAAGGTGGATGAATTAACTGTGCAGATAGCAGTTAACGGATACGATGTGGTTGGCATCATGGAGACATGGCTCCAGGGTGACCAAGGCTGGGAACTCAACATCCAGGGGTATTCAGCATTCAGGAAGGACAGACAGAAAGGAAAAGGAGGCGGGGTGGCGTTGCTGGTGAAAGAGGAAATTAATGCAATTGTAAGGAAGGACATTAGCCTGGATGATGTGGAATCGGTATGGGTGGAGCTACGGAATACCAAGGGGCAGAAAACGCTAGTGGGAGTTGTGTACAGACACCAAACAGTAGTAGTGATGTTGGGGAGGGCACCAAACAGGAAATTAGGGGTGCATACAATAAAGGTGCAGCAGTTATCATGGGTGACTTTAATATGCATAAATATTGGGCTAACCAAACTGGAAACAATACGGTGGAGGAGGATTTCCTGGAGTGCATAAGGAATGATTTTCTAGACCAATATGTCAAGGAACCAACTCGGGGGGAGGCCATCTTAGACTGGGTGTTGTGTAATGAGAGAAGGTTAATTAGCAATCTCGTTGTGCGAGGCCCCTTGGGGAAGAGTGACCATAATATGAGGAATTCGACATTAGGATAGAGAATGAAACAGTTAATTCAGAGACCATGGTCCAGAACTTAAAGAAGGGTAACTTTGAAGGTATGAGGTGTGAATTGGCTAGGATAGATTGGCGAATGATACTTAAGGGGTTGACTGTGGATGGGCAATGGCAGACATTTAGAGACGGCATGGATGAACTACAACAATTGTACATCCCTGTCAGGCATAAAAATAAAAAAGGGAAGGTGGCTCAACCGTGGCTATCAAGGGAAATCAGGGATAGTATTAAAGCCAAGGAAGTGGCATACAAATTGGCCAGAAATAGCAGCGAACCCGGGGTCTGGGAGAAATTTAGAACTCAGCAGAGGAGGACAAAGGGTTTGATTAGGGCAGGGAAAATAGAGTATGAGAGGAAGCTTGCAGAAACATTAAAATGGACTGCAAAACCTTCCATAGATATGTAAAGAGAAAAAGGTTAGTAAAGACAAACGTAGGTCCCCTGCAGTCAGAATCAGGGGAAGTCATAAGAGGAACAAAGAAATGGCAGACCAATTGAACAAGTACTTTGGTTCGGTATTCACGAAGGAGGACACAAACAACCTTCCGGATATAAAAGAGGTAAGAGGGTCTAGTAAGAAGGAGGAACTGAGAGAAATCCTTATTAGTCAGGCAGTTATGTTGGGGAAATTGATGAGATTAAAGGCCGATAAATCCCCAGGGCCTGATGGACTGCATCCAAGAGTTCTGAAGGAGGTGGCCTTGGAAATAGCGGATGCATTGACAGTCATTTTCCAACATTCCATAGACTCTGGATCAGTTCCTATGGAGTGGAGGGTAGCCAATGTAACCCCACTTTTAAAAAAAGGGGGGGAGAGAGAAAACAGGGAATTATAGACTGCTCAGCCTGACATCAGTATTGGGTAAAATGTGGAATCAATTATTAAGGATGTCATAGCAGCACATTTGGAAAGAGGTGACATGATAGGTCCAAGTCAGCATGGATTTGTGAAAGGGAAATCATGCTTGGCAAATCTTCTGGAATTTTTTGAGGATGTTCCCAATTGAGTGGACAAGGGAGAACCAGTTGATGTGGTGTATTTGGACTTTCAGAGGGCTTTCGACATGGCCCCCACAAGAGATTAATGTGCAAAGTTAAAGCACATGGGATTGGGGGTAGTGTGCTGACGTGGATTGAGAACAGGTTGGCAGACAGGAAACAAAGAGTAGGAGTAAATGGGTACTTTTCAGAATGGCAGGCAGTGACTAGTGGGGTACCGCAAGGTTCTGTGCTGGGACCCCAGCTGTTTACATTGTACATTAATGATTTAGACGAGGGGATTAAATGTAGTATCTCCAACTTTGCTGATGACACTAAGTTAAATGGCAGTGTGAGCTTCGAGGAGGATGCTATGAGGCTGCAAAGTGACTTGGATAGGTTAGGTGAGTGGGCAAATGCATGGCAGATGAAGTATAATGTGGATAAATGTGAGGTTATCCACTTTGGTGGTAAAAACAGAGAGACAGACTATTATCTGAATGGTGACAGATTAGGAAAAGGGGAGGTGCAACGAGACCTGGGTGTCATGGTACATCAGTCATTGAAGGTTGGCATGCAGGTACAGCAGGCAGTTAAGAAAGCAAATGGCATTTTGGCCTTCATAGCGAGGGGATTTGAGTACAGGGGCAGGGAGGTGTTGCTACAGTTGTACAGGGCCTTGGTGAGGTCACACCTGGAGTATTGTGAACAGTTTTGGTCTCCTAACTTGAGGAAGGACATTCTTGCTATTGAGGGAGTGCAGTGAAGGTTCACCAGACTGATTCCCGGGATGGTGGGACTGACATATCAAGAAAGACTGGATCAATTGGGCTTGTATTCACTGGAGTTCAGAAGAATGAGAGTGGATCTCATAGAAACGTTTAAAATTCTGACGGGTTTAAACAGGTTAGATGCAGGAAGAATGTTCCCAATGTTGGGGAAGTCCAGAACCAGAGGTCACAGTCTAAGGATAAGGGGTAAGCCATTTAGGACCAAGATGATGAGAAACTTCTTCACCCAGAGAGTGGTGAACCTGTGGAATTCTCTACCACAGAAAGTTGGTGAGGCCAATTCACTAAATATATTCAAAAAGGAGTTCGATGTTGTCCTTACTACTAGGGGGATCAAGGGGTATGGCGAGAAAGCAGGAATGGGGTACTGAAGTTGCATGTTCAGCCATGAACTCATTGAATGGCGGTGCAGGCTCGAAGGGCCGAATGGCCTATTCCTGCACCTATATTCTATGTTTCTATGTTTCAGGTATTATCTAACACCTTGTTACTCCTACATTGTGCTGAGACTTAACTTCTGTTTTCCTACTACCAACGGTCAGTTTCTGCTCTCACTCAGACTAACTTCTGCCTTTAAGCATGCTATTTTAACATGGGTCAGAAAGTGTTGCTTAAGCTCCTCTAGTAAAGCCAGTTTTCTATTTTCCTTATGTTCTGCTTCATTAACCGATACTATGCCAAGCTACTCTCTCTCTAATCCCCCTTCTTCAGTTCCCCCTTATGGCCTTTGGACATTACATGTCCCATACAGGCCATCCAATCTGGTCTTAACATTAGTTCCTTTCATTAGCATCTCGTCGAGGTGGTCACCTTTCCTATTCACCCTCTTGGATTTATGGGGTGCGTAACCACTTCTTCCCGTCAGCAGTAGGGTTTAAAGTTCCGTTAGATAAAGTTTCACCTGTTGGTAGCTAGGAACAGATTGTACAGGGGAAAACTTTCGAATCTTCGGTTTCTTCTCGAGGAGTTTCTTTCTTAGAATATGTCGATAGCGGTGGTTCGATGTTACCACGTTGGTTGTGGTCAGTTGTTGCCGCGACGATGATGTCTGGAGTCACTGGGAACTGCGTTTCTCTGTCTGTTTGATGATCTTCCTCCTCCTTCGGTGGCAGAGCAGTGTAGCCCTGGAGTGCCATCGAGGCTGAAGACGTTGATGGCCAGACGGCTGCGCAGAAGGCTGTGTAGCAAGCTCTCTCTAACCCGTAAAACAGGGCCTCAGTTATACTTTGGGAGCCTTTCTAATCTGAGCGCCAAATCAAACCCGATTCTTTGTCTTAACTTTGGCGGGCTCGAGATTTCTTTGTCAAATTTTGGCGGCTTGTTAACGATAATTTCTCTAGGATGTGTCGGTCTGTTGAATTCGAGTTGTAATTGTGAAAATTAATTTTGGTGTTTACGTTGTCTGCCGAGGCCTGGGTTTTCCATGCAGGCTGGATGGGTGATTAACATTATGCATGTGCTGGATGGGTTTCATGCTTAGAGCTATGGCTGGCTATCTCTGGGTCCATTGCTGCTATGTTCATGTCTCCCTCGGAGCAGAGTTTTGGAGTATTCACAGTCCCCCAGACAATTTGTTTTGCTCGAATATCCCAAACAGCTCCAATACCCAAAGCTGGCCTTTTCCGAGCTAGTGTTCCCCTGGTTTTGCAGCTCCTTTTCCTTTGCAGACTCATACATCTTTTAAAATCTCAATGTTCATTTTAAGCGAGTCCAAAATATTCCTTCCTTCGGGTTTTCTTCACACAGAGGGGGAATCTTTGAATTTTGAGAAAACTCGAGTTTGACAGGTGTATTTGGACTTTCAAAAGGCTTTTGACAAGGTCCCACACAAGAGATTGGTGTGTAAAATTAAAGCACATGGTATTGGGGGTAATGTACTGACGTGGATAGAGAAGTGGTTGGCAGACAGGAAGCAGAGAGTTGGCTTAAACGGGTCCTTTTCATAATGGCAGGCAGTGACCAGTGGGGTGTCATCGCCTCAACCCTCTTCTCAATCTTCCTCCCTGCCATGTTCCACAGTTGATAAGTTCCCCGCTGGAGTGGAATTGAACCAGAGGGAAGGTGTTCAACCTTCGCCGTCTCCAGGCCAGGTCCAAGACCACCCCAACCTGTTGTTGAGCTACAGTACGTGGACGATGCCTGCAGAGGCTGAACTCCAGGACATCGTCGACGTATTTACCGGGGCGTATGAAAGCCTGGACCTTATGGTAAACATCCGTAAGACAAAGGTCCTCCACCAGCCTGTCCTCCCTGCACAGCACTGCCCCCCAGACATCAAGATCCACAATGCAGCCCTGGACAATGTGGACCACTTCCCCTATCTCAGGAGCCTCCTGTCAACAAGAGCAGGCATTGACGATGAGATCCAACACCGCCTCCAGTGCGCCAGTGCAGCCTTCGCCCGTCTGAGGAAAATACTGTTTGAGGACCAGGCCCTCAAAACTGCCACCAAGCTCATGGTCTACAGGGCTGTAGTGATACCCGCCTCCTGTATGGCTCAGAGACTTGGACCATGTACAGTAAACACCTCAAATCGCTGGAGAAATACCAACAGCGATGTCACCGCAAGATCCTGAAAATCCCCTGGGAGGACAGATGCACAAACGTTAGCATCCTCGTCCAGGCTAAAATCCCCAACATTGAAGCACTGACCACACTCGGCCAGTTCCGTTGGGCAGATCACGTAGTTCGCATGCGCTCTATTCGGAAATCGTCCACGGCAAACGAGCCAAAGGCAGGCAGAGGAAACTTTACAAGGACCCCCTCAAAGCCTCCCTGATCAAGTGCGACATCTCCACCGACACCTGGGAGTCCCTGGCCATAGAAACATAGAAACATAAAAACTTACCCAACATCGGGAACATTCTTCCTGCATCTAACCTGTCCAGTCCCGTCAGAATTTTATATGTTTCTATGAGATCCCCTCTCAGCCTTCTAAACTCCAATGTATAAAGGCCCAGTTGATCCAGTCTCTCCTCTTATGTCAGTCCAGCCATACCTGGAATCAGTCTGATGAACCTTCGCTGCACTCCCTCAATAGCAAGAACGTCCTTCCTCAGATTAGGAGACCAAAACTGAACACAATGTTCCAAGGGTGACCTCAACAAGGCCCAGTACAACTGCAGTAAGACCTCCCTGCTCCTATACTCAAATCCCCTAGCTATGAAGGTAAACATACCATTTGCCTTCTTCACCGCCTGCTGTACCTGCATGCCAACTTTCAATGACTGATGTACCATGACACCCAGGTCTCGTTGTACCTCCCCTTTTCCTAATCTGCCGCCATTCAGATAATGTTCTGCCTTCGTGGTTTTGCCCCCAAAGTGGATAACCTCACAGTTATCCACATAACACTGCATCTGCCATGCATTTGCCCACTCACCTAACCTGTCCAATTCACCCTGCAGCCTCTTAGCGTCCTCTTCACAGCTCACAACGCCACCCAGCTTAGTGTCATCTGCAAACTTGGAGCTAATACACTCAATTCCTTCATCTAAATCATTTTAATGTAAATTGTAAATAGCTGGGGTCCCAGCACTGAGCCCTGCGGCACTCCACTAGCCACTGCCTGCCATTCTGAAAAGGACCTGTTTATCCCGACTCTCTGCTTCCTGTCTGCCAACCAGTTCTCTATCCACGTCAGTACATTACCCCCAATACCATGTGCTTTGATTTTGCACACCAATCTCTTGTGTGGGACCTTGTCAAAAGCCTTTTGAAAGTCCAAATACAGCACACCCACTGGTTCTCCCTTGTTCACTCTACTAGTTACATCCTCAAAAAATTCCAGAAGATTTGTCAAGCATGATTTCCCTTTCATAAATCCATGCTGACTTGTACCGATCCTGTCACTGCTTTTCAAATGTGCTGCTATTTCATCTTTAATAATTGATTCCAACATTTTTCCCACTACTGATGTCAGTCTAACCAGTCTATAATTATCTATTTTCTCTCTCCCTCCTTTTTTAAAAAGTGGTGTTACATTAGCTACCCTCCAGTCCATAGGAACTGATCCAGAGTCGATAGACTTTTGGAAAATGATCACCAATGCATCCACTATTTCTAGGGCCACTTCCTTAAGTACTCTGGGATGCAGACTATCAGGCCTCGGAGCTTTATCGGCCTTGAATCCCATCAACTTCCCAAACACAATTTCACGCCTAATAAGGATTTCCTTCAGTTCCTCCTTCTCACTAGACCCTCAGTCCCCTAGTATTTACGAAAGGTTATTTGTGTCTTCCTTCGTGATGACAGAGCCAAAGTATTTGTTCAACTGGTCCGCCATTTCTTTGTTCCCCATTATAAATTCACCTGAATCTGACTGCAAGGGACCTACATTTATCTTCACTCATCTTTTTCTCTTCACATATCTATAGAAGCTTATGCAGTCAGTTTTTATGTTCCCAGCAAGCTTCCTTTGATACTCTATTTCCCCCTCCGAATTAAACCCTTTGTTCTCCTCTGCTGAATTCTAAATTTCTCCCAGTCCTCAGGTTTGCTGCTTTTTCTGGCCAATTTATATGCCGCTTCCTTGGATTTAACACTATCCTTAATTTCCCTTGTTAGCCACGGTTGAGCCACCTTCCCCGTTTTATTTTTACTCCAGACAGGGATGTACAATTGTTGAAGTTCGTCCATGTGATCTTTAAATGTTTGCCATTGCCTATCCACCGTCAACCCTTTAAGTATCATTTGCCTGTCTATTCTAGCCAATTCACGCCTCATACCATCGAAGTTACCTTTCCTTAAGTTCAGGACCCTAGTCTCTGAATTAACTGTGCCACCCTCCATCTTAATAAAGAATTCCCGACCGCAGAGAGTTGTTGATGCCAGTTCATTGGATATATTCAAGAGGGAGTTAGATATGGCCCTTACGTCTAAAGGGATCAAGGGATATGGACAGAAAGCAGGAAAGGGGTACTGAGGGAATGATCAGCCATGATCTTATTGAATGGTGGTGCGGGCTCGAAGGGCCGAATGGCCTACTCCTGCACCTATTTTCTATCATTCTATGTTTCTAGTTCGATCATATTATGGTCACTCTTCCCCAAGTGGCCTTGCACAACAAGATTGCTAATTAGTCCTTTCTCATTACACATCACCCAGTCTAAGATGGCCAGCTCTCTAGTTGGTTCCTCGACATATTGGTCGAGAAAACCATCCCTAATACACTCCAGGAACTCCTCCTCCACCGTATTGCTACCAGTTTGGTTAGCCCAATCTATATGTAGATTGAAGTCGCCCACGATAACTGCTGTACCTTTATTGCATGCATCCCTAATTTCTTGTTTGATGCTGTCCCCAACCTCACTACTACTGTTTGGTGGTCTGTACGCAACTCCCACGAGTGTTTTCTGCCCTTTGGTATTCCGCAGCTCCACCCATACCGATTCCACATCATCCAAGCCAATGTCCTTCCTTACTATTGCATTAATTTCCTCTTTGACCAGCAACGCCACCCCACCTCCTTTTCCTCTCTGCCTACCTTTCCTGAATGTTGAATACCCCTGGATGTTGAGTTCCCAGCCTTGGTCACCCTGAATCCATATCTTCGTGATGCCAATTATCTCATATTCATTAATTGCTGCCTGTGCAATTAATTCATCCAATTTAATACGAATACTCCTCGCATTGAGGTACAGAGCCTTCAGACTTGTCTTTTTAACACACTTTGCCCCTTTAGAATTTTGCTGTAATGTGGCCCTTTTTCCTTTTTGCCTTGGGTTTCTCTACCCTCCACTTTTATTTTTCTTCTTTCTTTCTTTTACTTCTGCCCCCATTCTACTTCCCTCTGTCTCCCTACATAGGTTCCCATCCCCCTGCCATATTAGTTTAACCCCTCCCCGTACTGGCTGCATACTGGCTAAAAAAGGTTCTCTGGAATGCATTTTGTCTGCCGTGTTTCCTACATTACAACAGTGACTGCACTACAAAAGTACTTAATTGATCTCTAACCAGCTATTTAACCCCACAAATCAGGAAACACACAGTAAGTTTGTTCATTTCCATTGCACATTTATTTCGAGATGTTAAACTTCTCACATTTAAGTTGTTGAAATAACGTGACTTGAAACATAAATGACGGACAGGAAAAGACCTGCTGCTCCATCCAGTCGGTCCTGCAGACAACATTCGGCATGAGTTGAAACCGCTCGGTGAGTTGTCCTGAGTTCCCCCTTCTGTGTCGTTCCGGCTCGCACGGAGACCGCCCTCAATCTTGTGTTAACTGTCACACCCTTTAATTTGCCTTTCCTTTAGGCCGTGCCATACTCAGTGGATTGGAATTAAATTACAGAGCCAGCAATGCTCGGATGGAACATCAGCTCCGAAACATTAACGGGCTGAAGGGGGAAGGGGGGAGGGGTTGGGTGATGGGGGTGGGGGGCAGTAGGGGATGTGGACCTAATTATCGGGATGCATCGGTGTAATTTGTCTGGGAAAATGTTTTTCCCCTCCATCCCCGGCTCCCGTGCTGTGTTAACTTTTAGCACACTCCAGAACTCAGCTTGTTGACACCCAAAGACAACCCAGAACGAGGAGAATCCATTCACTTCCCTCCCCACAAGACACGAGAGGCAACCAGGTGGCTTGAAAATGCCGTCACTTGAAGAATGAAGAGGAGCTTACGAGGGAACAGCTTCCAAGGGAGCTGATCTTCAGTCGGGCATTCTCCACACACTGCTGGTGACTAACCAAGTAGCCGAGGAGGATGGGAACAGCGGCTTAAGCGACCAGGACAGACATGATAAAGTGATCATTACCCATGAATGCCTCATGCAGGGATACCCTAATCTGATGGGCATTCCATCTCAACAGCCAGCCCACCAATCAGAAGCTGGCAAGATCCAAATCCAGGTCCTGATGGTTCAGTTTACTGTTTGGATCTGGCGCAGGCTCCTGTGAATAACACTCACATTGATCAATTTGTCCTGAGAGCCGGAGAGTCTTTTCCCTTGCAGTGTCGGTCCTTCTCACCCTGAGTAACAGTGGGTCAATGTCCAACAGTGTGTGGAGTGTGTTGGAACGGAGAGTGTGTTCCCGTGCAGGGCCCACCTTCTCACCCTGAGGACCACTGGGTCAGTGTCCAACAGTGTGTGGAGTGTGTTGGAACGGAGAGCCTTGTTCCCGTGCAGGGCCCACCCTTCTCACCCTGAGTATCAGTGGGTCAATGTCCAACAGTGTGTGGAGTGTGTTGGAACGGGGAGTGTGTTCCCGTGCAGGGCCCACCCTTCTCACCCTGAGTACCAGTGGGTCAATGTCCAACAGTGTGTGGAGTGTGTTGGAACGGAGAGTGTGTTCCCGTGCAGGGCCCACCCTTCTCACCCTGAGTACCAGTGGGTCAATGTCCAACAGTGTGTGGGGTGTGTTGGAACGGAGAGTGTGTTCCCGTGCAGGGCCCACCCTTCTCACCCTGAGCATCAGTGGGTCAATGTCCAACAGTGTGTGGAGTGTGTTGGAACGGAGAGTGTGTTCCCGTGCAGGGCCCACCCTTCTCACCCTGAGTATCAGTGGGTCAGTGTCCAACAGTGTGTGGAGTGTGTTGGAACGGAGAGTGTGTTCCCGTGCAGGGCCCACCTTCTCACCCTGAGTACCAGTGAGTCAATGTCCAACAGTGTGTGGAGTGTGTTGGAACGGAGAGTGTGTTCCCGTGCAGGGCCCACCTTCTCACCCTGAGTACTAGTGGGTCAATGTCCAACAGTGTGTGGAGTGTGTTGGAACGGAGAGTGTGTTCCCGTGCAGGGCCCACCTTCTCACCCTGAGTACCAGTGGGTCAATGTCCAACAGTGTGTGGGGTGTGTTGGAACGGAGAGTGTGTTCCCGTGCAGGGCCCACCTTCTCACCCTGAGTACCAGTGGGTCAATGTCCAACAGTGTGTGGAGTGTGTTGGAATGAAAAATAAAGAGTTCCTAAATAAAAAGTAGGCATGTCTTTAATCTTCAAATGACTCCGTCTGTATATTGTCAACCCCGGCGTTCAAGCACCAATGGTAAACAACATGCCAACTTGACAGAGGGACCCAGGAGGGGGTCCCAGACTGAAGATATACCATACTACTGCCACACTGTCTGTCTGTAGATATAGAAATATAGAAACATGGAAATTTACAGCGCAGAAAGAGGCCATTCCGGCCCATCGTGTCCCACCGGCCGACAAAGAGCCGCACGGCCCTCGGTCAGCAGCCCTGAAGGTTACATATAAACCTATAAACAATGACGGAAAGGCAAAGAGCACCCAGCCCAACCAGTCCGCCTCACACAACTGCGACACCCCTTCTACTGAAACATTCTACACTCCACCCCAACCGGAGTCATGTGATCCCCTGGGAGAGGGAAAAACCAGATAAAAACCCAGGCCAATTTAGGGAGAAAAAATCCGGGAAAATTCCTCTCCGACCCATCCAGGCGATCGACACTAGTCCAGGAGATCACCCTGGCCGTATTCTATTCCCTGCAGTACTTACCGTTATATCTGCACCGTCCAACAAAAGGTCATCCAGTCTAATCCCAATTACCAGCCCAAGGTCCGTAACCCTGCAGGTTACTGCACTTTAAGTGCTCATCCAACCATCTCTTAAAAGTGGTGAGGGTTTCTGCATCCACCACTCTTCCTGGCAGCGAGTTCCAGATCCCCACAACCTTCTGCGCAAAGAAGACCACCTCAAATCCCCTCTAAATCTTCCACCAATCACCTTAAAACTATGCCCCCTCGTAATAGAGCCCTCCACCAATGGAAATAGACCCTTACTATCCACTATGTTCAGGCCCCTCAATATTTTGTACACCTCAATGAGGTCTCCTCTCAACCCCCTGTGTTTCCAATGAAAACAAACCCAGCCTATCCAATCTGTCCTCATAACAAAGATTCTCCATTCCAGGCAGCATCCTAGTGAATCTCCTCTGCACCCTCTCTAGTGCAATCACGTCCTTCCTGTAATACGGTGACCAGAACTGCACGCAGTACTCCAGCTATGGCCTAACCAAACTATTATGCAATTTAAACATAACCTCCCTGCTCTTATATTCTATGTCTCAGCCAATAAAGGCAAGCATTCCG
Organism: Pristiophorus japonicus; assembly: GCF_044704955.1. NCBI lineage: Eukaryota > Metazoa > Chordata > Chondrichthyes > Pristiophoridae > Pristiophorus > Pristiophorus japonicus. The sequence goes on from NW_027252505.1 coordinate 736,495, forward strand.
TATGCCTTCTTAACCGCCTTATCCATCTAGCCTGCCTGCTACTTTCGGGGATCTGTGGACAAGCACTCCAAGGTCCCTTTGTTCATCTACACTATTAAGTGGCCTACCAGTTAATGTGTATCCCCTTTCCTTTAGCCCTCCCAAAGTGCATTACCTCATACTTCTCTGAATTAAATTCCATTTTCCACTGCTCTGCCCACCTGACCAGTAGATTGAGATCCTCCTGCAGCCCATGACTTTCCTCATCATTACCAACCATAGACATATTGACTTACCCCGCACCGGGTCTGAAAGTGTACAATGTCCTATTATACTGTTCACACCCCGAGCCTGCTGAAATGACAAGTGAACTCATCCATGACCACTGGTCCTGAAGCCCATTCCTCCTGAATGTCACAGCATTACCTGAAGAGCCTGATGGCTGTGGCCCAAATGCCTGGAGGACACTGTGCCCCAAGACCACCATCTCTTGTTCAGATGCTGCGACAAAGGAGAACTGTGGGAACATTACTGGCCGAGTGATAGACATCAAGAATGTTCAACTGGAGACATATCTTACATAGAAACATAGAAACAGAGAAAATAGGTGCAGGAGTAGGATATTCTGCCCTTCGAGCCTGCACCACCATTCAATAAGATCATGGCTGATCATTCCCTCAGTACCCCTTTCTCTACATACCCCTTGATCCCTTCAGCCGTAAGGGCCATATCTAACTCCCTCTTGAATATATCAATGAACTGGCATCAACAACTCTCTGCGGCAGGGAATTCCACAGGTTAACAACTCTCTGAGTGAAGAGGTTTCTCCTCATCTCAGTCCTAAATGGCCTAACCCTTATCCTAACACTATGTCCCCTGGTTCTGGACTTCCCCAACATCGGGAACATTCTTCCTGCATCTCACCTGTCCTGTCCCGTCAGAATCTTATACGTTTCTATGAGATCCCCTCTCATCCTTCTAAACTCCAGTGAATAAAAACCCAGTCTCTCCTCATATGACAGTCCAGCCATCCCTGGAATCAGTCTGGTGAACCTTCACTGCACTCCCTCAATAGCAAGAACGTCCTTCCTCAGATTAAGAGGTGAAAACTGAACATAATATTCCAGGTGAGGCCTCACTAAAGCCCTGGACAACTGTAGTAAGACCTCCCTGCTCCTATACTCAAATCCCCTAGCTATGAAGGCCAACATACCATTTTCCTTCTTCACCGCCTGGTGTACCTGCATGCCCACTGTCAGCGACTGATTAACCATGACACCCAGGTCTCATTGCACCTCCCCTTTTCCTAATCTGCCGCCATTCAGATAATATTCTGCCTTCGTGTTGTTGCCCCCAAAATGGATTACCTCACATTTATCCACATTATACTGCATCTGCCAGGCATTTGCCCACTCACCTAACCTGTCCAAGTCACCCTGCAGCCTCTTAGAGTCCTCCTCACAGTTCACACTGTCACCCAGTTTGGTGTCATCTGCAAACATGGAGATATTATACTCAATTCCTTCATCTAAATCATTAATGTATATTGTAAAGAGCTGGGGTCCCAGCACTGAGCCCTGCGGCACTCCACTAGTCACTGCTTGCCATTCTGAAAAGGACCCGTTTATCCCGACTCTCTGCTTCCTGTCTGCCAACCAGATCTCTATCCATGTCAGTACATTATCCCCAATACCATGCGCTTTGATTTTGCACACCAATCTCTTGTTCAGGACCTTGTCAAAAGCCTTTTGAAAGTCCAAATAAATCACATCCACTGGTTCTCCCTTGTCCACTCTGCTAGTTACATCCTCAAAAAATTCCAGAAGGTTCGTCAAGCATGATTTCCCTTTCATAAATCCATGCTGACTTGGACCGATCCTGTCACTGCTTTCCAAATGCGCTGCTATTTCATCTTTAATAATTGATTCCAACATTTTCCTCACTACTGATGTCAGGCTAACCAGTCTATAATTACCCTTTTTCTCTCTCCCACCTTTTTTAAAAAGTGGTGTTACATTAGCTACCCTCCAGTCCATAGGAACTGATCCAGAGTCGATAGACTGTTGGAAAATGATGACCAATGCATCCACTATTTCTATGGCCACTTCCTTAAGTACTCTGGGATGCAGACTGTCAGGCTCTGGGGATTTATCGGCCTTCAACCCCATCAATTTCCCCAACACAATTTCCCACCTAATAAGGATATCCTTCAGTTCCTCCATCTCACTAGACCTACTGTCCCCTAGTACAATCGGAAGGTTATTTGTGTCTTCTTTCGTCAAGACAGAACCGAAGTATTTGTTCAATTGGTCTGCCATTTCTTTGTTCCCCATTATAAATTCACCTAATCCGACTGCAAGGGACCTACGTTTGTCTTCACTAATCTTTTTCTCTTCACATATCTATAGAAGCTTTTGCAGTCAGTTTTTATGTTCCCTGCAAGCTTCCTCTCGTACTCCATTTTCCGCTCATAATTAAACCCTTAGTCCTCCTCTGTTGAATTCTAAATTTCTCCCAGTCCTCAGGTTTGTTGCTTTTTCTAGCCAAATTATATGCCTCTTCCTTGGCTTTAACACTATCCTTAAATTCCCTTGTTAGCCACAGTTGAGCCACCTTCCCTGTTTTATTTTTACTCCAGACAGGGATGTACAATTGCTGAAGTTCATCCATGTGATCTTTAAATGTTTGCCATTGCTTATCCACCGTCAACCCTTTAAGTATCCTTTGCCAGTCTATTCTTGCCAATTCACGCCTCATACCATCGAAGTTACCTTTCGTTAAGTTCAGGACCCTAGTTTCCGAATTAACTGTGTCACTCTCCATCTTAATACAGAATTCTACCATATTATGGTCACTCTTCCCCAAGGGGCCTCACACAATAAGATTGCTAATTAGTCCTTTCTCATTACACATCACCCAGTCTAGGATGGCCAGCACTCTGGTTGGTTCCTCGACATATTGGTCTCAATATCTTCATCAGTTGAGCCATTTGGATGACTATCTCTCAGTCTCAGTGTGGATGGTGACCAGTATTGCCCACTAGTAAATAGTTCCTCTGATGGTCAAACAAAGAAACATAGAGACATAGAAACATAGAAATTTACAGCGCAGAAGGAGGCCATTTCAGCCCATCGTGTCCGCGCCGGCCGACAAAGAGCCGCACGGCCCTCGGTCAGCAGCCCTGAAGGTTACATATAAACCTTTCAACAATGGCGGAAAGGCAAAGAGCACCCAGCCCAACCAGTCCGCCTCACACAACTGCGACACTCCTTGTACTGAAACATTTTACACTCCACCCCAACCGGAGCCATGTGATCCCCTGGGAGAGGGAAAAACCAGATAAAACCCAGGCCAATTTAGGAAGAAAAATCTGGGAAAATTCCTCTCCGACCCATCCAGACTAGTCCAGGAGATCACCCTGGCCGTATTCTATTCCCTGCAGTACTTACCATTATATCTGCGCCATCCAACAAAAGGTCATCCAGTCTAATCCCAATTACCAGCCCTCGGTCTGTAACCCTGCAGCTTACTGCACTTTAAGTGCCCATCCAACCATCTCTTAAAAGTGGTGAGGGTTTCTGCATCCACCACTCTTCCAGGCAGCGAGTTCCAGATCCCCACAATCCTCTGTGTAAAGAAGCCCCCCTCAAATGCCCTCTAAACCTTCCACCAACCACCTTAAAACTATACCCCCTCATAATAGCCTCCTCCACCAATGGAAATAGGCCCTTACTAACCACTATGTCCAGGCCCCTCAATATTTTGTACACCTCGATGAGGTCTCCTCTCAACCTCCTCTGTTCCAATGAGGACAAACATAGAAATATAGAAATATGGAAAATATGTGCAGGAGTAGGACATTTGGCCCTTTGAGCCTGCACCACCATTCAATAAGATCATGGCTGATGATTCTTCTAAATTCTAGCAAATATAAGCCTGGTTGATCGAGTGTTTCTTGATATGTCTTGATATTTTCTATGTTTCTATGTTTCTATGTCAGTCCTGCCATCCCGGGAATTAGTCTGGTGAACCTTCGCTGCACTCCCTCAATAGCAAGAATGTCCTTCCTCAAGTTAGGAGACCAAAACTGTACACAATATTCAAGGTATGGTCTCACCAAGGCCCTGTACGACTGTAGTAACACCTCTCTGCCCCTGTACTCAAAGCCCCTCGCTATGAAGGCCAACATGCCATTTGCTTTCTTAACCGCCTGCTGTACCTGCATGCCAACTTTCAATGACTGATGTACCATGACACCCAGGTCTCGTTGCACCTTCCCTTTTCCTAATCTGTCACCATTCAGATAATATTCTGTCTTCCTGTTTTTGCCACCAAAGTGGATAACCTCACATTTATCCACATTCTGGCCCATTGTGTTCGCGCCAGCCGACAAAGAGCCACACGGCCCTCGGTCAGCAGCCCTGAAAGTTACATATAAACTTGTGATCAATGATGGAAAGGCAAAGAGCACCCAGCCCAACCAGTCCGCCTCACACAATTGTGACACCCCTTATACTGAAACATTCTACGCTCCATCCCAACCGGAGCCATGTGATCTGCTGGGAGAGGAAAAAAAACAGATAAAATTTCAGGCCAATTTAATGACAATATATCCGGGGAAATTCCTCTCTGACCCATCCAGGCGATCGACACTAGTCCAGGAGATCACCCTGGCCGTATTCTATTCCCTGCAGTACTTACCATTATATCTGCGCCATCCAACAAAAGGTCATCCAGTCTAATCCCAATTACCAGCCCTCGGTCTGTAACCCTGCAGCTTACTGCACTTTAAGTGCCCATCCAACCATCTCTTAAAAGTGGTGAGGGTTTCTGCATCCACCACTCTTCCAGGCAGCGAGTTCCAGATCCCCACAATCCTCTGTGTAAAGAAGCCCCCCTCAAATGCCCTCTAAACCTTCCACCAACCACCTTAAAACTATACCCCCTCATAATAGCCTCCTCCACCAATGGAAATAGGCCCTTACTAACCACTATGTCCAGGCCCCTCAATATTTTGTACACCTCGATGAGGTCTCCTCTCAACCTCCTCTGTTCCAATGAGGACAAACATAGAAATATAGAAATATGGAAAATATGTGCAGGAGTAGGACATTTGGCCCTTTGAGCCTGCACCACCATTCAATAAGATCATGGCTGATGATTCTTCTAAATTCTAGCAAATATAAGCCTGGTTGATCGAGTGTTTCTTGATATGTCTTGATATTTTCTATGTTTCTATGTTTCTATGTCAGTCCTGCCATCCCGGGAATCAGTCTGGTGAACCTTCGCTGCACTCCCTCAATAGCAAGAATGTCCTTCCTCAAGTTAGGAGACCAAAACTGTACACAATATTCAAGGTATGGTCTCACCAAGGCCCTGTACGACTGTAGTAACACCTCTCTGCCCCTGTACTCAAAGCCCCTCGCTATGAAGGCCAACATGCCATTTGCTTTCTTAACCGCCTGCTGTACCTGCATGCCAACTTTCAATGACTGATGTACCATGACACCCAGGTCTCGTTGCACCTTCCCTTTTCCTAATCTGTCACCATTCAGATAATATTCTGTCTTCCTGTTTTTGCCACCAAAGTGGATAACCTCACATTTATCCACATTCTGGCCCATTGTGTTCGCGCCAGCCGACAAAGAGCCACACGGCCCTCGGTCAGCAGCCCTGAAAGTTACATATAAACTTGTGATCAATGATGGAAAGGCAAAGAGCACCCAGCCCAACCAGTCCGCCTCACACAATTGTGACACCCCTTATACTGAAACATTCTACGCTCCATCCCAACCGGAGCCATGTGATCTGCTGGGAGAGGAAAAAAAACAGATAAAATTTCAGGCCAATTTAATGACAATATATCCGGGGAAATTCCTCTCTGACCCATCCAGGCGATCGACACTAGTCCAGGAGATCACCCTGGCCGTATTCTATTCCCTGCAGTACTTACCATTATATCTGCGCCGTCCAACAAAAGGTCATCCAATCTAATCCCAATTACCAGCTCAAGGTCCGTAACTCTGCAGGTTACTGCACTTTAAGTGCCCATCCAACCATCTCTTAAAAGTGGTGAGGGTTTCTGCATCCACCACTCTTCCAGGCAGCGAGTTCCAGATCCCCACAACACTCTGCGTAAGGACGCCCCCCCTCTCTAATCTCCTCTAAACCGTCTACCAACCACCTTAAAACTATGCCACCTCGTAATAGACCCCTCCACCAATGGAAATAGACCCTTACTATCCACTATGTCGAGGCCCCTCAATATTTTGTACACCTCGATGTGGTCTCCTCTTGACCTCCTCTGTTCCAATGAGAACAAACCCAGCCTATCCAATCTGTCCTCATAACTAAGATTCTCCACTCCAGGCAGCATCCTTGTAAATCTCCTCTGCACCCTCTCTAGTTCAATCACGTCCTTCCTGTAATACGGTGACCAGAACTGCACGCAGTACTCCAGCTGTGGCCTAACCAAAGTATTATACAAGTTAAACATAACCTCCCTGCTCTTATATTCTATGCAAAAAGGCAAGCATTCCATATGCCTTCTTAACAGACTTATCCACCTGGCCTGCTACTTTCAGGGATCTGTGGACAAGCACTCCAAGGTCCCTTTGTTCATCTACACTATTAAGTGGCCTACCGCTTAATGTGTATACCCTTTCCTTATTAGCCCTCCCAAAGAGCATCACCTCACACTTCTCTGAATTAAATTCCATTTGCTACTGCTCTGCCGACCTGACCAGTAGATTGAGATCCTCCTGCAGCCCATGACTTTCCTCATCATTACCAACCACAGACATACTGACTTTCCCCGCACCGGGTCTGAAAGTGTACAATGTCCTATTATACCGTTCACACCCCGAGCCTGCTGAAATGACAAGTGAACTCATCCATGACCACTGGCCCTGAAGCCCATTCCTCCTGAATGTCACAGCATTACCTGAAGAGCCTGATGGCTGTGGCCCAAATGCCTGGAGAACACTGTGCCCCAAGACCACCATCTCTTGTTCAGATGCTGCGACAAAGGAGAACTGTGGTAACATTACTGGCCGAGTGATAGACATCAAGAATGTTCAACTGGAGACACATCTTCATCAGTTGAGCCTTCTGGATGACTATCTCTCAGTCTCAGTGCAGATGGTGACCAATATGCTCACTAGTAGATAGTTCCTCTGATGGTCAAAAATAGAAACATAGAAATTTACAGCGCAGAAGGGAGCCATTTCAGCCCATCGTGTCCACGCCGGCCGACAAAAAGCCACACGGCCTTTGGTCAGCAGCTCTAAAGGTTACATATAAACCTATGAACAATGTCGGAAAGGCAAAGAGCACCCAGCCCAACCAGTCCGCCTCACACAACTGTGACACCCCTGTAAGGGATAAACTGTAAAAGTTGCAAATAGGTGGTCAGAATTATGCTGAAGGTAGTGAACTTGTCAGTATCAGGAGGGTCTGTATAATTGTCTATGTATGTAACACTAGCTTATGGAGGTATAGCACAAATGTATAATGCAATAAACTGAATCCATAACCTCTGTAATATTTAAACAGTAAAATCAGCAGTTGTTGATCAGAAGTCCCTGAAGGAGAGATAAGGAAGCCAGTTTAGGCCCCTATTATACTGCGGCAAAGGGCAAGTGATGGACCAACACCATAGAAGGTAGGCAATTGTATATACCACTCAGGGACAGTTTGATAAGAGTCGACACATCAATGTAACTTCGCTGATAGAATTAGACCCAGCGAGGATTCTGTAGGAGGGTGCTCCTCTCCAAAACCTGTATAAATTGTACTTGAAACCTCTTGTACTTCCGAGGTTTTAGGCTGAACCTTCCCGTGCATTGCTGGTAATAAAACCGGTAAACCTGAGGTTTGGTTTGGTTACTTCTGTGTTGGTTATACAGTGGGAGCTGGGCGAGGTATGGATTCACTATATCAGTTAGTCCACCCCGAGGGAGAGAGGCCTGTTTATACCCCAACAGAGGGGCAGGTCTCGATTCACTATATCAGTTAGTCCACCTTGAGGGAGAGAGGCCTGTTTATACCCCAACAGAGGGGCAGGTGTGGATTAACTATATCAGTTAGTGCACCTTGAGGGAGAGAGGCCTGTTTATACCCCAACAGAGGGGCAGGTGTCGATTCACTATATCAGTTAGTCCACCCCGAGGGAGAGAGGCCCCTTTTACCCCAACAGAGGGGCAGGTCTCGATTCACTATATCAGTTAGTCCACCCCGAGGGAGAGAGGCCTGTTTATACCCCAACAGAGGGGCAGGTCTCGATTCACTATATCAGTTAGTCCACCCCGAGGGAGAGAGGCCTGTTTATACCCCAACAGAGGGGCAGGTCTCGATTCACTATATCAGTTAGTCCACCCCGAGGGAGAGAGGCCTGTTTATACCCCAACAGAGGGGCAGGTCTCGATTCACTATATCAGTTAGTCCACCCCGAGGGAGAGAGGCCTGTTTATACCCCAACAGAGGGGCAGGTCTCGATTCACTATATCAGTTAGTCCACCCCGAGGGAGAGAGGCCCCTTTTACCCCAACAGAGGGGCAGGTCTCGATTCACTATATCAGTTAGTCCACCCCAAGGGAGAGAGGCCCCTTTTACCCCAACAGAGGGGCAGGTCTCGATTCACTATATCAGTTAGCCCACCCCAAGGGAGAGAGGCCTGTTTATACCCCAACAGAGGGGCAGGTCTCGATTCACTATATCAGTTAGCCCACCCCAAGGGAGAGAGGTCTGTTTCTACCCCAACAGAGGGGCAGGTGTGGATTCACTATATCAGTTAGTCCACCCCGAGGGAGAGAGGCCTGTTTATACCCCAACAGAGGGGCAGGTCTCGATTCACTATATCAGTTAGTCCACCCCGAGGGAGAGAGGCCCCTTTTACCCCAACAGAGGGGCAGGTATGAATTCACTATATCAGTTAGCCCATCCCGAGGGAGAGAAGCCCCTTTTACCCCAACATTTGGCACCACGAACAGGATGCAGACCCTCTGACCTGGATGATGTGACAGCTGACTGGCAGTGAGTATGTTTTGTACCAACTGAGCTGTAGCATTGACGGGGAAGGAGGTAATCTGTATAAAGAATTCGAAGGGGTAATCAGTAGAACAAGTTATAGCGAACCACGGAAGGATGAAAACCAAGCTTGGGGATAGGTGTATTGCCTGAAAAAGAAGGAATACAATCCAAGGGGGAGAGGACCCCAGCGATCGTTAGAGGGAAAATAAGGTGTATGACCCGAAGCGTGACACGGCAATAACACGGAGAAACCGGTATTGATCGTACACAGCGCAAACAGAGAATGAATACAATCGAAAAAGTGGGGTGGGACCCCAGGATCCGAGGAAAACTAGCCAGTGGGATAAAATGCTGGCTGGGAATAATGGAAAATTAATACAAAGAAAAATGCTGGAAAAACACATTGAATTTACAAAGTCAGCGTGTTTTTATCAAAAGATAAAAATGCGACCTTTAGGAAAATGGACTGGAGGAAGATCATCAAAATACAAAACCTAATTTGAAGAAAGGAGATTTAAATTGTCTGTGAAAAAGATATTGGTTTAAATAGAAAAACTTACAAGTTAAACCCGACACAGAAGTTTTGTGCCTAGAAAGAGAAACAAAGATGTTTAACTGTGGACTAGAGGAAAGTCATCAAAAAATGATTAAGTTTGGATTCATAGAAACATAGAATCGTGGAAAATAGTTGCAGGAGTAGGCCATTCAGCCCTTCGAGCCTGCACGGCCATTCAATAGGATCATGGCTGATCATTCCCTCAGTACCCCTTTCCTGCTTTCTCTCCATACCCCTTGATCCCTTTAGACATAAGAGCCATATCTAACTCCCTCTTGAATATATCCAATGAACTGGCATCAACAACTCTCTGCGGCAGGGAATTCCACAGGTTCACAACTCTCTGGGTGAAGAAGTTTCTCCTCATCTCGGTCCTAAATGGCTTAAAACCTTATCCTTAGACTGTGACCCCTGGTTCTGGATTTCCCCAACATCGGGAACATTCTTCCTGCATCTAACCTGTCCAGACCCGTCAGGATTTTATATGCTTCTACGAGATCCCCTCTCATTCTTCTAAACTCCAGTGAATACAGGCCCAGTCGATCCAGTCTCTCCTCATATGTCAGTCTTGCCATCCCAGGAATCAGTCTGGTGAACTTTCGCTGTACGACCTCAATAGCAAGAACGTCCTTCCTCAGATTAGGAGACCAAAACTGAACACAATATTCCAGGTGAGGCCTCATCAAGGCCCTGTACAACTGTAGTAAGACCTCCCTGCTCCGATGCTCAAATCCCCTAGCTATGAAGGCCAACATTCCATTTGCCTTCTTCACCACTTTTAATTACCTGCATGCCAACTTTCAATGACTGATGAACCATGACATCCAGGTCTCGTTGCACCTCCCCTTTTCCTAATCTGCCGCCATTCAGATAATTTTCTGCCTTCACGTTTTTGCCACCAAATGGATAACCTCACATTTATCCACATTATACTGCATCTGCCATGCATTTGCCCACTCACCTAACCTGTCCAAATCACCCTGCAGCCTCTTAGCATCCTCCTCATAGCTCACACCACCACCCAGCTTAATGTCATCTGCAAACCTAGAGCTATTACACTCAATTCCTTCACCTAAATCATTAATGTATATTGTAAATATCTGGGGTCCCTAGCACTGAGCCCTGCGGCACCCCACTAGTCACTGCCTGCCATTCTGAAAAGGACCCGTTTATCCCGACTCTCTGCTTCCTGTCTGCCAACCAGTTCTCTATCCATATCAGTATATTACCCCAAATACCATGTGATTTAATTTTGCACAACAATCTCTTGTGTGGGGCCTTGTCAAAAGCTTTTTGAAAGTCCAAATACACCACATCCACTGGTTCTCCCTTGTCCACTCTACTAGTTACATCCTCAAAAATTCTAGAAGATTTGTCAAGCATGATTTCCCTTTCATAAATCCATGCTGACTGGGACTGATCCTGTCACTGCTTTCCAAATGTGCTGCTATTTTATCTTTAATAATTGATTCCAACATTTTCCCCACTACCGATGTCAGACTAACCGGTCTATAATTACCCGCTTTCTCTCTCCCTCCTTTTTTACAAAGTGGTGTTACATTAGCTATCCTCCAGTCCATAGGAACTGATCCAGAGTTGATAGACTGTTGGAAAATCTCTTTCTCTTCACATAGCTATAGAAGCTTTTGCATTCAGTTTTTATGTTCCCAGCAAGCTTCCTCTCATACTCCATTTCCCCCCTCTTAATTAAACACTTTGTCCTCCTCTGCTGGATTCTAAATTTCTCCCAGTCCTCAGTTTTGCTGCTTTTTATGGCCAATTTATGTGCCTCTTCCTTGGATTTAACACTACCCTAATTTCCCTTGTTAGCCACGGTTGAGCCACCATCCCCGTTTTATTTTTACTCCAGACAGGGATGTACAATTGCTGAAGTTCATCCATGTGATCTTTAAATGTCTGCCATTGCCTATCCACCGTCAAACCTTTATCATTCGCCAGTCTATTCTAGCCAATTCACGCCTCATACCATCAAAGTTACCTTTCCTTAAGTTCAGGAGCCTAGTCTCTGAATTAACTGTGTCACTCTCCATCTTAATAAAGAATTCTACCATATTATGGTCACTCTTCCCCAAGGAGACTCGCACAACAAGATTGCTAATTAGTCCTTTCTCGTTACACATCACCCAGTCTAGGATGGCCAGCCCTCTAGTTGGTTCCTCGACATATTGGTCTAGAAAACCATCCCTAATTCAAAAGGGGGAAAAGATCTAAGCTATGCAAACTCAGCACAGAAAGAAAAAACTGAAAATTAGAGAATTCTTAAACAAAATGGAACTGTGTCGAGAGAAATAAAACACAAGATTTGCTCAGTGACCGGGATGTAAAAACAAATTGCTGGAATGTATATAGCTTGTGTGAAAATTGGATTTCAGCAAACAAAATAGCTATTAAAAATGTGTGGTCTCGTTTTAAATCAATGAAGAAATCTACGGCAAGTATTTGAATTGGAAGTTTAGCGAAATTAGAGTTTAATCTAAAATGCTGTCTTTCCTGATGAGAATGTTTTATTATGACAACTTTACGAATGATTTCTGCTGTTTTAACAGATTCCGAATTTCTAAACAAGAACTTGGGGAGAAATTTTCGGATAATTATGCGAAGTCACGTAATGACGTCAGGCCTTCTTATAAACCTGTAAAGGAGTTAACCCTTTCCATTGACAGCTGTTTTATACTGGACATTATTAATTTGGATTTCTTCATAAAAGGAAGACTCACCTGACAGACAGAGGGAATGGTGGGATAGTCAGAATAAAAATAAAACGAAGAAAGCCTATGTAATAATACTTGCCTGCTACAGAGCACAGATAGATACTCAAACAAAACAAATTCAAGAGTTGGTAGCTGAGGTAAATAAGCTGGAAGAGATAAAGACAGGACCAGACGGATAGTGCAGTACACAGCCATCACCTTTGGTAATAGAGCCAATGTACCCCACGGTGGGTAAGTGTAGACCACAAACCCAACCTAACAGTAAAGCAGACTGGGATAGTGAGTGTGGAGTAGAGTGGCCCCCGACACATGATAATGGCTATTTATCAGCGGCACCGATACATACTACCACCATTCCCACCAACGGACATAGAGCAGCCCACATCACCATACAGGAGGTACCCCTCAGCCCACAGGGGAGACACATTCTATTGAATCAGTTACTAACCCCTAAAGCAAATAGTAGAAATACAGAATTCTGACAACGATTGCAGTAGAATACAGAATGTGATTCAAAATGCAGGTGGAAGGGTAGGGGAGTACGGGGAACGAAAGTGGATGGAATACAAAGACCACTCTGGGGCGGGTGACCCCAACTAAAATGATGCAGCATTCTTGGCAATGCTTAAAGACGGACTAGGAGGGGCACATCAAAAGATAATTAAGTTAGGATTTAAGATCGGAGATGATTGCGATGAAAGTTTGGAATGGGCAGAACATGTAGAGGAGTTCAGGTTAGGACAAAGGGAGAAAATAGCAAAAATAGCAGCAACAGCGGGGGCAGCAGAGACGTAGGAGGAGGGGACACACCCCCACACAGCTCCCCTGATATGTATTCACTGCAATCAGGGAGGCCACTTCGGTCAGGATTGCCTGCAGAAAGGGAAAGGTTACGGAAATTCTGAAGGGAAATGTCACAATTGTGGTAAACAAAAGATTGCTGGAGTAAGGAGGGAGGCACGGGAAGGCGAGACCCACAACAGGCAGAGATCCTCAGCATAACTGGATCATTTTGGGGAATAAGCACGGAAACCGAATGAAGTTTGAACACCCGGGACACCAGCAGCAACGAGTGGCCGGAATAAACCTAATCCAGCCCGAGTGGGAAACAAAGGGTGTGTGAGGTAGTGTGTGCCAATTATACCCGACTCTGTGGGCACAATACAAGCAGGATTGTGGATTAGCAGAGACAATACCCATCAAAATTCCCCGACCCGAACACAAAGCTCAGCGACAGTACCCACTGAGACCTGAAGCTGAGGCAGCGGTCTGTCAGATAGTGCAGGGGTTAGTGGAGCAAGGGGTAGTGAAACAGGTAATAGTCTCCACTAATTCACCTGTGTGGCCGGTAAACAAACCCGACAGGTCTTACCGACTAACTATCGATTATACCGCCCTCAATAAGGTAAACTCCCCGAGAACACCCAATAGTGGCAAGTCTGGCCACAATATTTAATGGCCTGGACCCAGAACATCAGATATTCACCGTGCTGGATATAGTGAATGGATTATACTGCCCTGAATAAGGTGATTCCTGGAGAACACACAATAGTGGCAAGTCTGGCCACAATATTTAATGGCCTGGACCCAGAACATAAGATATTCTCCGTGCTGGATATAGTGAATGGATTATACCGCCCTGAATAAGGTGATTCCTGGAGAACACCCAATAGTGGCAAGTCTGGCCACAATATTTAATGGCCTGGACCCAGAACATAAGATATTCAACGTGCTGGATATAGTGAATGGATTATACCACCCTGAATAAGGTGATTCCTGGAGAACACACAATAGTGGCAAGTCTGGCCACAATATTTAATGGCCTGGACCCAGAACATAAGATATTCACCGTGCTGGATATAGTGAATGGATTTTGGGCCATACCGTGAGACAAAGATTCCCAAGGGAAATGTGCCTTCAACGTAAAGGGAAAACAATACACATGGACCAGAGTGCCACAGGGATTCCACAATAGCCTGAGCATATTTCATCGAGTATTGTCGGGGATTCTGGAACCAGGAGATGGAGGAGAAGGAAGCTCCCTTTGGCACTATGTGGATGATATCCTTATTGCCTCCAGCACAGAACAACAACATGTCCTAGCTTTAATTACAGTGCGAGGAACTCTACAGAGCACAGGATTAAAAATAAATCCTGGGAAGGTGCAAGTGGGAAGGAACACAGTAACATCTAGGATACATGACAGATGGCTAAGGGCAGAAAGGAAGCAATTCGATCAATGCCCCGGCCAGGAACTGTGAAATGGGCCTGGCAGGTACCAGAGCTATTCAACTACTGCAGAAAGATCAGGTATTGTAGTTGTAAGGTTAAAACAAGTTCTCACAAGTGCTGCAGCCCTGGGATTACCCGACCTGAACAGGCCCTTCCACATCTATACCCATCACAGTGAAGATCATTACATGGGGACAGGCATAGGTCAGTGGCAGAGTAATGTCGGGTCACATACCCAGCATACCTTAGCAGCATTGTTTAACACAGGAAGGCTAAAACCGCTATCCAACAAGCAAAGGGCTAGGTGGGAAGCATAGAAACATGGAAACATAGAAAATAGTTGCAGGAGTAGGCCATTCGGCCCTTCGAGCCTGCACCACCATTCAATAAGATCATGGCTGATCATTCCCTCAGTACCCCCTTCCTGCTTTCTCTCCATACCCCTTGATCCCTTTAGCCATAAGGGCCATATCTAACTCCTTCTTGAATATATCCAATGAACTGACATCAACAACTCTCTGCGGCAGGGAATTCCACAGGTTAACAACTCTCTGAGTGAAGAAGTTTCTCCTCATCTCAGTCCTAAATGGCCTACCCCTTATCCTCAGACTGTGTCCCCTGGTTCTGGACTTCCCCAACATCGGGAACATTCTTCCTGCATCTAACTTGACCAGTCCCGTCAGAACTTTATATGTTTCTATAAGATCCCCTCTCATCCTTCTAAACTCCTGTGACTACATGCCCAGTCGATCCAGTCTCTCCTCATATGTCAGTCCTGCCATCCCGGGAATCAGTCTGGTGAACCTTCGCTGCACTCCCTCAATAGCAAGAACGTCCTTCCTCAGATTAGGAGACCAAAACTGAGCACAATATTCCAGGTGAGGCCTCACCAAGGCCCTGTACAACTGCAGTAAGACCTCCCTGCTCCTGCACTCAAATCCCCTAGCTATGAAGTCCAACATATCATTTGCCTTCTTCACCGCCTGCTGTACCTGCATGCCAACTTTCAAAGACTGATGAACCGTCTCTCGTTGCACCTCCCCTTTTCCTAATCTGCCGCCATTTAGATAATATTCTGCCTTCGTGTTTTTGCCACTAAAGTGGATAACCTCACATTTATCCACATTATACTGCATCTGCCACGCCCACTCACCTAACCTATCCAAGTCACCCTGCAGCCTTTTAGCATCCTCCTCACAGCCCACACCGCCACCCAGCTTAGTGTCATCCGCAAACTTGGAAATATTACACTTAATTCCTTTATCTAAATCATTAATGTAAATTGTAAATAGCTGGGGTCCCAGCACTGAGCCCTGCGGTACCCCACTAGTCACTGCCTGCCATTCTGAAAAGGACCCATTTATCCCGACTCTCTGCTTCCTGTCTGCCAACCAGTTCTCTATCCATGTCAGTACATTACCCCCAATACCATGTGCTTTAATTTTGCACACCAATCTCTTGTGTGGGACCTTGTCAAAAGTCTTTTGAAAGTCATAATACACCACATCCACTGGTTCTCCCTTGTCCACTCTACTAGTTACATCCTCAAAAAATTCTAGATTTGTCAAGCAGGATTTCCCTTTCATAAATCCATGCTGACTTGGACCGATCCTGTCACTGCTTTTCAAATGTGCTGCTATTTCATCTTTAATAATTGATTCCAACATTTTCCCCACTACTGATGTCAGGCTAACCAATCTATAATCACCCGTTTTCTCTCTCCCATTTTCTTAAAAAGTAGTGTTGCATTAGCGACCCTCCAGTTTATAGGAACCGATCCAGAGTCGATCGACTTGGAAAATGATCACCAATGCATCCACTATTTCTCGGGCTACAGTACTCTGGGATGCAGGTTACCAAGCCCCGGGGATTTATCGGCCTTCAATCCCATCAATTTCCCTAACACAATTTCCCGCCTAATAAGGATTTCCTTCAGTTCCTCCTTCTCACTAGACCCTTGGTCCCCTAGTATTTCCGGAAGGTTATTTGTGTCTTCCTTCGTCAAGACAGAACCAAAGTATTTGTTGAATTGGTCCGCCATTTCTTTGTTCACCATTATAAATTCACCTGAATCTGACTGCAAGGCACCTATGTTTCTTCTCACTAATCTTTTTCTCTTCACATATCTAGAGAAGCTTTTGCAGTCAGTTTTTATGTTCCCAGCAAGCATCCTCTCATACTCTATTTTCCCCCTCCTAATTAAACACTTTGTCCTCCTCTGCTGTATGACAAAATTCGCCCAGTCCTCAGGTTTGCTGCTTTTTCTGGCCAATTTATATGCCTCTTCCTTGGATTTAACACTATCCTTAATTTCCCTTGTTAGCCACGGTTGAGCCACCTTCCCCGTTTTATTTTTACTCCAGACAGGGATGTACAATTGTTGAAGTTCATCCATGTGATCTTCAAATGTTTGCCATTGCCTATCCACGGTCAAACATTTAAGTATCACTCGCCAGTCTATCCTAGCCAATTCACGCCTCATACCATCGAAGTTACCATTCCTTAAGTTCAGGAGCCTAGTCCCTGAATTAACTGTGTCACTCTCCATCTTCATGAAGAATTCTACCATATTATGGGCACTCTTCCCCAAGGGGCATCGCACAACAAGATTGCTAATTAGTCCTTTCTCATTTGCAGCATGCTCTTACCCCCCAACGGGACGGTAACAATAACAGACAACTGTAACAACCCTGCAGGGTGGATTATTGCACAGGGAGAGGAGTATCAGTGTAGCCCGACAGGAGAAGGCGAGGGAAGTAGTCAGGCTTGAGGAGGCAAACATGGATCTATATGTAGATGGGTCTCGACGCTCTATGGGACACCACGGATGGGCCGTGGCCGATAGCCGCGGACAGGTCAAAGGGGAAGGACGGTTCAAGGGGGTCAATCAGCTCAAGTGGCTGAATTAGTGGCTCTCACTGAGGCTCTGAGGCTGCCTCGGGGAAACGGAGTAAACATCTATACAGACACTCGGTCTGCTTTTGGAGTAGTGTATGATTATATGATAGCCCTGGAACAGACAGGGATACATGACCTCAGGAGGAGGGCCGATTGTTAAACACTTAGTGGAAGCCTCCCTCCTACCCCAGGAGTGTGTGATCAACATCAATAGGGGAATGCACGGGCAGATAAAGCAGCCAAGTGAGTGGCAGAGACAGGTGCACTGGCCGGGGAAGCCCAGGTCGGAGCATGTACAATCGGGCCTGAGGGAGGAAACATGCTTCAGCTACAGGGAGAAGCCACTCCACAGGAAAAGGAGGGGTGGAAGCAGAGAGGGGCCCAACAAGGGACGGATGGGGTATGGAGGGAATGTGCTGGCCCCGGAATGTATCCGGGGAGCCTGTTAAATTGATACCACGGGTATGTCCATACGTAGAACCAACATGATAAGCTCCAGGTCCAGGTACTGGTGGTGGAAGGGAATGGGTAGAGATATAGAGGACCACTGTAGAAGGTGAGTGATATGTGCAAAATACAACCCAGGGGGGAAAGTAAAGGTCAGAATGGGACATCAGCCCTGACCAAAAGGCCCCTGGAAAAACTTACAGATGTATCTTACTGGACCGTTACCCAGCAACAAAGGGAAGACATACTGCCTAGTTATAATAGACCAGTTTACCAAGTGGGTAGAGGCTTTCACCACTAGACACCAAGGTACCCACTTCACAGGGAAGGTGATGAAACAGGCCTGCACTTTACTAGGGATCAGGTAAAAATATCCCATATCAAAGAGACTGGAAAGGGATGTGTAGACAGGATACCCCGAGTACTAATGAAGCTCAAGGCAACTCCTAGTCGGACAACAGGACTGACACCCTTTGAACTAAAACAAAGACACGATATAGAAATTTGAAATGGAACTCTGTAAGCAGTTACATGATTTAAAGACACAGGAGAGAGATTAGCAAATCACGGCCTGAGAGAATGACACTAAGGAACAGAAGGTCTAAACATCCCAAATAGGCAGTCAGGTGATTACCCCAGAGAGGTCCAGGCTGGCACCCAATGGACCGGTCCCTATCAGGTAATATTGGTAAGTTATGGTAGTTATAAGGGGTATCGGTAAGTGGAAACACTGGACCCAGGTAAAAAAGCATGGTCACTAACTAACCGGGAAATATTGTTTTTTGCAGGACTCTGGTGCTCGTGGGAACAACGTGGGATAATGCAGCCTCATATCAAGGACAACAGGCAGAGGGACGGCAAGGCCTGTATTACAGGGACTCGGGCAACATTAGTTTAATAAAGAATTAAAAACACTGATGGTGACGGACGGAGCAACAGTAGAGTAAAATAACGGGCATAAAACAACGTAACAAGGAAACGAAACACTTTGGGGATAGGCCAGTAATACGGGACCAATAATTAGCGGGAATAAGACCGCGGGGTGTTTTATAATCAGGAGGTACAGCGATACTGCCCCCGGGGGAAGGGGGTGCAGACTTCACTCAACATCTATGAATGGTGATGGAGGGATATCTCCCCAGATAGACCACCAACACAGCCACACCCACTACTTTAGTAACAGTGAGCAGTACCAGGGCCCCGACCACCACACCCCCAGCACCACCAACGTGTCCAACGATGAACGCTGGGGCAAAAGGGGGATTGATAAGGCAGACCAAGGATAAGATACACTTCGGGGTATGTCAGCGAATAATTACTGTATTCCTAAACTTAAACACTATAACCACCCCCAACTTCCGCGGGTTAAACACTATAAACCTGTATAGAAACCTGACCCTGCGAGCACTTAAAGGCCCGGAATCAAAAACCATGAAGTTTAATGTGGAGAGAGGGTCAGGTAAAAAATGGGACCGGGGAAAAAGAGGGATACTGGAAATGGTACGCGGCGGGATACACGGCAGGAAACTCAGCGGGACACACGGGGGATACACGGGGGATACACGGGGGATACACGGGGATACACGGGGGATACACGGGGGATACACGGGGGATACACGGCAGGATACACGGGGGATACAGGGGGATACACGGCGGGATACACGGGGGATACACGGGGGATACACGGGGGATACACGGGGGATACACGGGGGATACACGGGGGATACAAAGGGATACACGGGGATACACGGGGGATACACGGCGGATACATGACAGGATACACGGCAGGATACACGGGGGATACATGGGGGATACAAAGGGATACACGGGGATACACGGGGGATACACGGCAGGATACATGGGGGATACACGGGGGATACACGGGGGATACACGGCAGGATACACGGCAGGATACACGGGGGATACATGGGGGATACACGGCGGGATACACGGGGGATACAAAGGGATACACGGGGATACATGGGGGATACACGGGGGATACATGACAGGATTCACGGCAGGATACACGGGGGATACATGGGGGATACACGGCGGGATACACGGGGGATACAGGGGGATACACGGCGGGATACACGGGGGATACACGGGGGATACATGGGGGATACACGGGGGATACACGGGGGATACATGGGGGATACACAGGGGCTACACGTGGGATACACGGGGGATACACGGGGGATACACGGCAGGATACTCAGCGGGACACACGGGGGATACACGGGGGATACACGGGGGAATACACGGCGGGATACACGGGGGATACACGGGGGATACACGGCAGGATACACGGGGGATACACGGTGGGATACACGGGGGATACACGGGGGATACACGGGGGAATACACGGCGGGATACACGGGGGATACACGGGGGATACACGGGGGATACACGGGGGATACACGGCGGATACACGGGGGATACACGGCAGGATACACGGGGATACACGGGGGATACACGGGGGATACACGGGGGATACACGGCAGGATGCACGGCGGATACACGGGGGATACACGGCAGGATACACAGGGGGGACACGGGGGATACACGGGGGATACACGGCAGGATACACGGGGGATACACGGCAGGATGCACTGGGGATACACGGGGGATACACGGGGATACACGGGGGATACACGGGGGATACACGGGGATACATGGGGGATACACGGGGGATACACGGGGATACACGGGGGATACACGGGGGATACACGGGGATACACGGGGGATACACGGGGATACATGGGGGATACACGGGGGATACACGGGGATACATGGGGGATACACGGGGGATACACGGGGGATACATGGGGGATACACGGGGGATACACGGGGATACATGGGGGATACACGGGGGATACACGGGGGATACATGGGGGATACACGGGGGATACACGGGGATACACGGGGGATACACGGGGGATACACGGGGGATACACGGGGATACATGGGGGATACACGGGGGATACACGGGGGATACATGGGGGATACACGGGGGATACACGGGGGATACACGGGGGATACACGGGGATACATGGGGGATACACGGGGGATACACGGGGGATACATGGGGGATACACGGGGGATACACGGGGATACACGGGGGATACACGGGGGATACACGGCAGGATGCACTGGGGATACACGGGGGATACACGGGGATACACGGGGGATACACGGGGGATACACGGCAGGATGCACTGGGGATACATGGGGGATACACGGGGGATACACGGGGGATACACGGGGGATACACGGGGGATACACGGGGGATACACGGGGGATACACGGGGGACACATGGGGGATACACAGGGGCTACACATGGGATACACGGCAGGATACACGTGGGATACACGGGGGATACACGGGGGATACACGGGGGATACACGGGGGATACACGGCAGGATGCACTGGGGATACACGGGGGATACACAGGGGATACACGGGGGATACACGGCGGGATACACGGGGGATACACGGGGGATACACGGGGGATACACGGCGGGATACACGGGGGATACATGGGGGATACACAGGGGCTACACGTGGGATACACGGGGGATACACGGGGGATACACGGGGGCTACACGGGGGATACACGGGGGACACATGGGGGATACACAGGGGCTACACGTGGGATACACGGCAGGATACACGTGGGATACACGGGGGATACACGGCGGGATACACGGGAGATACACGGGGGACACACGGGGGACACACGGGGGATACACGGGGGATACGCGGGGGCTACACGGGGGATACGCGGGGGACACACGGCGGATACACGGCGGATACACGGGGGATACACGGCGGATACACGGGGGATACACGGCGGATACACGGGGATACACGGGGGATACACGGGGGCTACACGGGGGATACACGGGGGACACATGGGGGATACACAGGGGCTACACGTGGGATACACGGCAGGATACACGTGGGATACACGGGGGATACACGGCGGGATACACGGGGGATACGCGGGGGCTACACGGGGGACACACGGGGGATACACGGGGGATACACGGGGGCTACACGGGGGATACGCGGGGGACACACGGCGGATACACGGCGGATACACGGCGGATACACTGGGGATACACGGGGGATACACGGGGATACACAGGAGATACACGGGGGATACACGGGGGATACACGGGGGATACACGGGGGATACACGGGGGATACACAGGAGATACACGGGGGATACACGGGGGATACACGGCGGATACACGGCGGTGTTGTCGGCATTAGGCACCTGCTGAATATATCTAAACTTATAGAGGTTTAAAGTGGCCACATATAAAATGGCTGCCCAAGCATTATGGGAACTCCGTTAGTCAAGCAACGAACTGTTGGCTGAGGCTGACCGAGCACTGACCCTGTGAGGCCCTGTAGGGGAGGATGAAAACCCCCCCATTTTACCCAGAAGGAAAAGGGCTGTGGGATCAGTCTGTGCTGTGAATTGAAACCAATGGAAGGAAAACTTTGGGACACAAATGGAGACCCCCCCCAGTGTTTGGGCTCATAGGAAAGGGAATTTAATTTGGAACTATCTACCAGAAAGTTTGAAATCCTAAAGTGCACATGGAAGAAACTACGAACTTTAATCGAATTTGGGATTTTTTAAAAGGTCTGCAAGAAAAGGGGTAGAGTCAATATCAAAAGGGCCAGTTTGGACATTGGAACTAATCAAATTGTCTGGGAACTGTATACCCTCGAAACTTGCCCCTTGAAAACATTAGCATTTAAACAATGCCACATACATATTCCAACACCTTTTTCATCAGGCATAGAAATATCTGGCTCAGGCCAGACTAGCACAATGGCTACAGGAGGCCAATGCAATCAACACCCACTCAAACCTTGAGTAGGTTAAGATCAGTGGGGAAAAAAACCTAAAAACCTCAAACTGCTGCATTTTTCAAAATCAAAAGTCCACCAATGAGAAGAATCGACTTCAGCAGGAGAGGTGGACTGGATAATCTGGCTATAAAAAAGGGGTTTCTGACGTAGTGAGATAGAGGAGTGATGATTTTCCCTGCCCTGGTGATTCAACAACCACAACCACAAGCCTCTCGACACTGAAGGAAAACCAGTGTCCGAAGACACCGAAGATAGAAGAAACAACCCACCAGACTGCAGAAGGCACAGTAGTGAGTATAACCTCTGGTCCCCAGAACTCCCAACTCAGTTAGGCCAGGAAAGGTGGGAGGTTGGGCATTGTACTGTAAACTGGTGTCAAGATTTTCGTTGTGTCCGTTTAGTGGGATTTAGGGGGATTGTTTTGTTGGTGTATTGCTGTTTGTTGAGTTACACCTTGTCAAATAAATTGGAAGCCTAAAGTTCCTCTTGGAATCACCTTGTCTCAGTTCTATTGTATTACATCTCCTGATCGTGAGTCTTATGTCAGAACCGTGTAAGGGAAGCTAGGAGCGCCTCGAAAACGCTCAACTGTGTGTCACAGGCTAGGGAAGAAGGGGTTAGGAGTGTTTGACACTCACAGGTGCCTCACAGGCTAGGCATAAGCTGTGGGGACGCATGTCTCAAAACCCCCTTCATAAGCTGTGGACACAGTCTCTCCAGGGGTGCTCTTGCAGCACTCAGGGTACCTCACAGGCCAGGCATAAGCTGTGGACACAGTCTCTCCAGGGGTGCTCTTGCAGCACTCAGGGTACCTCACAGGCCAGGCATAAGCTGTGAGGGCAGAAGTCCAGAGAGAGACACCCAAGGCACAACAACAACCCTGTGAAAACCCCTTACAGAACATGGCGACCACGAAGGGACATAAGCAAACAGGAGATGTTAATATAACAGATGAGGTGATAAGAGAGGAAACTAAAATGGAGGAGAGAATTTCCTCATACATTTGTGACAAGGTGAACCTCACCAAACCTTGGGTGCAAGCCCTCACTCGGGCAGAGTGCCCAGTGGATGCTGCTGCTCAGTGGACAGCAGGGAAGGACCACAACCACAGGGTGGAAAAGGCCATCTGGCTTATCTGCCTCACCCGCCAAGTCCGAAAGCTCGACCAGCGGGTGAAGGACTTGGAACAGAGTCTTCAGAAATCAGAGGAGCTCTCTGCTATCCAGGCTGTGGTTGGGGACAACCTGCTGGCCGAATTAGCTGGGGAGCAGCAAAGGAACCGGCAGTTGGAGGAGACCTTCCGAAATAACCGGGACTATCTTCAGTGTCAGGTCACTGAGGCCAAGGGTAGTGAGGGGTCCCTCCGGGAACAGAACTCTCGGCACACCCAGAAAATGTGGGAACTGGAGAATAAATTAAAAGACATACAGGCAGCCTATAAAGTGGCCAGTAGCAGTGAGTTTGCAGATCACGGTCCCTGCCAGGAGAGGATTAAAACTCTCACCCACGCTCTGTCCCAGGCAAAGGGGATGGTCGCCCTGATAGGACCTGGAGGGTCCACAGGGGACAAAGGAGAGTATTGGGGGGTAGAGGAGAACCCAAAGGCAAGAGACGCCCGACCACCTCCTGAGGCACCGGTGGTTTGTCCGGTGGGGTACCAGGAGGGGCGGGGCACGCAGGTAGTAGCATTCCCAGGGCTGGGGGCAGGATCAATGTGTCCCGCTCGGCAGCAGGGATGTGAGGCTCCAGCCGAGGGTCAGTTAAGGGCTGGATCAGGCGACCAGGCACTGTCTGCTGCACTGGGTATGGTGGGACAGGCGGAGGTAGAGGGACCAGCGCAGAAAGATCCTGAACCAGGGCGGATGTGCCCGGTCAGGCAGCACAAGTACGGTCCTCCACAGGGAGGTGGCCAAGGTCAGGGAGCGCTGGAGAGCGACTTTATTATTCCCCATGGAGTTCAATCACTCAGGGCCATGGTGGCCCATTTGGCCAAACTCACTCGCAGCGGGGACCCGTCTATCCACTTCATGGAGGTGATGCAGGCAGGGGAAATTAATGGGTGCGACGAGGAAGAGACAGCCAAGCTGCTGCTCTTCTCTCTGGACAGCAAATTGTACCAGGCCCTACCGGCAGAATGCCGGAGGGGACAGCGTACATTTACTGAGGTCCAGAGGGCCGTCCTTGAGGCTATGGGCTTCGATGACAGCAGTCCTTTCGAACGGGTCGAAAGGACAAGGCAGCTCGCAGGGGAAACCCCGCAGGCGTTTGCGGACAGGCTGTGGGTGGTATACCACGCAGCCTGTGGGGAGCTCCTCGACCGGGCGAATCTTTCCGCGGTACAGACTGGCCGCTGGCTGAGGATGCTGGGGGCAAACTGCTTGCCCCGGCTCAAGGCCAGGGCAGAACTGTGGTTCGATTCCCGGGACCCCAACCTCACCGAGGAAGCAGTGGTCAGGCAACTGGCACTGGTCCAATGGAATGGAGGAGGGGAGGAGGAGAAAACCTCCAAAGGTCGGGTAAATGAAGTAAAGCCCAACTCGATTCCCAAAAGGGAATGGCACCAGGAGGGTGGCCGCTCGTCTGATGAGGAGGGAGTGTGCTACGGGTGCGGGAAAGCTGGGCATTTTAAAAGGGATTGCAGGAGCCCAGTAAAGAGATATGGGGGGAGAAGTCCTTCAGGAGCCGCCCAGAGTGGGGGAAGTGGAGCGAGCTCCTCACCATCCCTTGACCAGATAGTAGCTGCAGTGAGGACAGCGCTGGAGGGGACTGGGAAGGTAGCCACGGCAACAGGCAGGGAAGCACCAGCAACCCTGCCAGTACAGAGGCCGTGACTAGCCCAGACCCAGCCTGCATACCTGTGTCCACTAGAATACGACCCCTGGGGACAACCCTGGGTCAAGATGGAGGTTGAGGGTGTATTGGGTACCTACCTTTTGGACACTGGTGCTTCCAGCACGATAGTCCATTCGGAGAACCCCACAACCTCACCTCTATCAAACGGGGTGCCGTATCAACTAGTTGGGTTCACAGGTAATGAGAAGGCTGGGTTTTTCTCAGTCCCGCTCGCAGTTCGTTTAGGAGCACTCCAAACACAATGGAAGTGCGTCCTGATAAACTGGGAGCAGGTGGGAAAAGGGATTTTGGGGGCTGATTTTATCATCGCTCGCCAGATCCTAGTAGACTTGAGGAATCACTGTCTATGGGGCACAGTGGGCACGGGAGCAGAGGGAGAAGTCATGGTTATTGATAAGAAACAGGGAAAAGGGACTCTGTGTACAATGAAGCCAAAAGGGGGTTACGACCTGGAGGTTCTGGTCTGTAACACCCCGGCTGAGTACCGGGACTATGTACAAGCAAATCTTGCAGCATTTGCCACCCATAAACACGACTGTGGGAGAGTCACAGGAGTGGAGGTTAGAATAGATGGGGATCCCATGTCCCGCCCACAAAAGCAGTATGGCTTTCCCCGAGAGGCAGAAGCAGACTTGGAGACAGCTTTAAGCTCGCTTGTCGAGCAGGGTGTTTTGAGACCCATAGCCACCCATGTCAACTCCCCGCTTTGGCCGGTTAGGAAACCAGACAATTCTTGGAGATCTACGGTGGATTATAGGGTGCTCAATAAAAACATCCCAGCTTGTGCCCCCACAGTAGCGGCGGTTGTGGATCTGATCGGGGAAATCCCTGCATCCACAACCACGTTCACAGTGTTGGACATATCCAACGGGTTCTGGTCTATCCCTGTACGGAGGGAAGACCAGTACAAGTTTGCCTTCACCTTCCGGGAACAGCAGTATACCTGGAGCTGCCTCCCACAGGGCTTTCATAATAGTCCCAGCATCTTTCACCAATGCATGGCGAACTGCTTAAAAGGCTTCAGCCAGCCACACCAGCTGGTCCAGTATGTGGACGACCTGTTGTTCACAGACAGCAGTGAGGAACACGGTCCACTGCTGGCCGAACTGCTGGTATTACTGAAGGAAGGGGGTTTTAAAGTTAACCCCAAGAAAGCCCAGATAGGTCTAGGAGAGGTAAAATTCCTGGGCCTGACGATAAGGGCAGGAGAAAGGGCCATTGATGAGGCTAGAAGAAAGGCAGTGCAGGAACTCCCTGTCCCTAGGGATGTGTTGGGGGTAAGGTCTTTCCTGGGAATCACTGGCTACTGTAGGGACTTCATCGAGGACTATGCAGCCACTGCCGCCCCTCTGCTCAGACTCCTACATAAGGGGGTCGAGTGGGAATGGGACAAGGGCTGTGAGGCAGCATTTGTCCGTCTTAAGAGAGACCTGCAGGTAGCACCAGCCCTAGGGGCAATTGATGGGGGGGAGGAATTCTTCCTGGAGGTGGCAGCCAGTGGTGACAGCTTAAGTGCAGTGTTGCTCCAGGGGTGAAACGGTCAGCTGAGACCAGTCGTGTACTCCTCCAGGGTCCTCACGGAGGTAGAAAAGGGATACTCCAATTGTGAGAGGCACTTGCTTGCCACCCACTGGGCAGTAAAGAGAGCTCAGATCTTTACCGGAATATCCCCCATTACACTCCTCACCCATCATACCCCGACACAGATGCTGTTGGACGGGAGGATTAAGGACGGGAGAGTGAGCAGTGCTAGAATCACTCGCTGGACCCTCCTCCTCTCCCAAATGACTTTAAAGGTCAAGGGCCTCTGCGAGCCCAGGCTCGCAGAAAATTTAATCTATCCAGAGCAGCCGCATAGATGCTCTGTGGAGGGAGTATGGGACAGTAACTTTGGATTTCGGGCAGGGATACACCCCACAGGCCGCGAGATCTATGTTGATGGCTCCAGTTCAGTGTCCGCGGGTACAAGACTCACGGGCTGCGGAGTTTGGGATCCCAAGGCAGGAATTGCCTTGACTCTTAAACTCCCATGCACCCTGAGCGCCCAGCAGGCGGAACTCTCGGCGGTGATGTATGTGGTCACACACCCCGAGGAATTCCCTACCCCATACACGATTTGCTCGGACAGCATGTTCACTTGCAATTGGTGTACAGAGTATCTGGCGATTTGGTCACGCCGGGGGTACACCTCTGTGGATGGGAAGCCCCTTGTGACCAAACCCCTGCTAGAAAAGATCGTGGCTGCAGTGGGAGAAACCGGGGATGTATATATCCATAAGGTAAAGGCCCACTCCAAAACTGAGCCACGGGGGGAAGGTAACCAGCAGGCAGGCCTGCTGGCAAGGGAAGGTGCTCGCACAGGTCGCCCATGGGACCCATACGAGGCAGGCAGGAGAGCAGCAGCAAGAAGCAAGCCAGGGACACAAGGGAGTGTAGGGGCAGCTGTGGCCCCGGACCTTAAAGTAGTCCAGATGCAGGATCCGATCCTGAAGGCTGCCTTGGCTGCTATCAAAAGGGGGGAAAAGGCAGAGGGCCCATACAGTGCTGTAGATATTGCTGTGCGGGAAGGCATGTTGTTTAAAGGGGACAAATGGGTAGTGCCGCCACAACACCGGAGGGAATTCCTTCAGCTGGCCCATGAGGGTCCAGGTGCGGGACACCCTGGGCCAGAATCTACCTGGCAACGGGTAGAAAAGGCAGGGTGGTGGCCAGACCTCCGGGAAGACGTCCGCGACTTCTGTGCGGGCTGTCTGGTTTGTGCTGCAAACAACCCAGACCCTCAGAAAAGGAAGGTGTCTATGGGACATGTCAGGTGGGTAGAGGGACCATAGCAGTCGATCCAGATCGATTACATCGGACCCCTACCGGCCGCCCAGGGAGGTTATAATTACTGCCTCGTCCTGGTGGATGTGTTTTCCAAGTGGGTGGAAGCCTTCCCTTGCCGAACAGCTACCGCGGTGGGGACTGCAAAAATCCTGGTGAGGGAGGTGTTCTCTCGGTGGGTTCTACCTCAAATAGTGGAGTCCGACCGGGGAAGCCACTTCACCGGCCAGGTGATGCAGGCCACCCTAAAGGTGCTGGGGATAAGAGCCAAATGGCATGTGGCCTACAACCCTCAGTCCTCAGGCCCCGTAGAACGCCTGAACCAGACCCTAAAGGAAAGGCTGCGCAAGGAGACGGGAGACTCACCGAACAAGTGGGTGGAGGTCTTACCGTTGGTCCTCATGGGAATCCGGGCCAGTCAGTCAAAGAGCACAGGGTACTCACCCCATGAGCTGATGACGGGCCGGATCATGAGAACCCCAGTGCATGTGTTGGTGCCGGTTCTCACCGAAGGGCAGCTCCGAGAGGTGAACCGGGACCGGTTTGTCAGGAATCTGTTTGAACACCTGAAACAGATTCACTGGCAGGCTGCTAGTAACATGGGCAGACAGCATCAGAGTAACCGATTGCTGCTAGAACCCAGCAAACACCACGAATGGGAGATAGGGGACCAGGTCATGGTGAGGAACTATGCTCGGGTCGGGGTATTTGAAGCATTATATATGGGACCATACAGCATTGTGGACAAGGCCAGCCCTATGGTCTATGCGGTTCGATTACCTCGCCGGGTGAAGTGGTATCACATTAATCAGTGTAAATTGTTTGACCCCAAAAGAGGTAAAAAACAGAGGGGACGAGAAGGGAAGGGAATCAGGCACTGGGGGAAGAACAGGCCCCGGTGGATTTGGAGACTCCGGAGGAGGCAGTGGGCCCCGAAACTCTACAGCCGGGGCTGGTTCACTGCTCCTGTAAGGCTATCCCACCACTGGGTAGAGGTTCCCAGCCCACTAACAGAAGTAGGGAGAAAGGCTCTACCATTAGCAAGGTCCAAGGGGAAGCTGAACCTCCCATGGTGGATCAGCTGGGGCTAGCCCAAGAGGTGGAGGAGATGGCATTGCAGCCCATAACGTGGGACTCTGCACCGACAGTAAGGAGGAGTAACAGAGTGCCACAGCCCAGGGCGCCGTGGTCCCCTGTTTACTTAGCCTCCCGCCCCAGACTAATACGGCGAAAGACAACAGGGAGGGTGCTCTGTTGCACTAGCAAGGGTCTCCCACCGATTATCCGGGGCTCGGGACGGCCTTGGAGGTCAGCACAAGACTCATTAAGGGGGACCATACGAGCCCCTCAGCGGAGGACATCCTGGTCCCCAGGGTACGGTCAGCCGAGTGGTCGACGACGCCTGTACAGTGACAGGATATAGCCTGGCCACCCAGGGACGGGTGGTGGTGTGTATATTTTCCCTTCCTGTTTTGTTACTTTGTGTTGTGAGTATATGTGTTTAGGTAAGGCAGTGACGGTTGGGTACAGCAGTTTATGTTCGGAACATGTTACGTGGGCCGAGCCTGGAGAGGTCTCTCAGGGCAAGGCCATGTTCTTCTTGCCTTTCAGATGTCAACACCTCTCTACTGGCCGTTAGTGATGCTGGTATCGCTAAGGATCTGCACCGGGCACCGAGGGGACACCGAGGACTCCCTGGTTTTCGGATGCTCCGGGGGCAGAGCGCCGACAGTGACCACAGGAGAAGGGACTCCGGCGGCGGATGGCCGGGTCACCTACTCCCACGAGGGGAGATGGCCTGGGTGGTTGGGATCGAACTCCACCAAGTACTCCAACCATAAGGACTTTACCTACGGAGAGACCTCCATCCCCTGCCCGGAGATCACTGTGGCCACTTCCAGAGTGAGAGTGACAGAAGGCAGGAAGGTCTGCCTAACTTGCCAAGGGGACATACCTCTGGGACGGTGGTGGTGGCTCAGAAAGCTCAAGAGGGACATGGGAGACTGACACTCGGACTGGGAACGTCTGGATAATGATACCTACCGAACCATCATGGGGTCATCTGGCGGGGTCACGGTGTGCTGGGAGAAATGGTGGGCGTACGACCAAGGAATTTATTTGTGTATGTGGGGATCCACTCGCGTGTGTTCAGAGGGGGTCTCCATTGCTTTTTATAGGTGGGGGCATAATGTCGGGGATGGGGTGTGATGGGATCGCAGCGGGGAGGCGTGTGTGATCCCTAATCCCCGGGTACCAGTAAATGCCACTGAACTTGTAGTTCGGGAAAGGAAGCCCCCACCCACGGCCAAGCCCACCGTCCCACACGAGTGCCCGACAACAACCAGGGGGCCGGGGAATGGTTTAGTGTTGGTCCCTACCGAGAAACTATTTTATCAGGGGGTACACTACGCAGTGGCATCAGTGGTGCTAAATCTGACAGAAGTCCGCCTACCCACGTGGTGTCCCCGGGAAACCGAGCTGTTATACCAGGCTCTGCTGCGGGAGATGTTCCGGAAGTTCTATGAACTGGACTTCGGGGATGTCAGTGTGACAGACTTGTATAAACAGTGGGATAGGGCCGAACCGGGCAGGCAGAGGTGTAGCACTTTAAATGACATTCTTACGGGGTTTAACACCGGGGCGTCCGCCATAAACAGTTTGGATAACATGCAGCTGGCCCTCCAGATAAATGGGTTAAAGAATCAGCTGCACAAAGTCCTGGGGGACGAGAATACCGTCGTGGGATCCGCGCTCCACCAAGAGGTGGCAATGACAGTTCACTTAAAGGAGATTATCTCTCAATTGGAGGCGCAGGCCAGGGCTGTAAACGCCTTGATTCGGGAGGATAGAAACGCCTCCCATCAAGCCGCCCAAAATGAGGTGTGTGTGCTCTATGGGGCCTGGTCGCTGGGAGAGGGACGGAGTAACCTCGAGGATCTGAGACAGGGACAGGTCCCCTCCTGGATCAGCAACCAGCACTTAGCAGCACTGCACCCTTACGATAATGTT
This sequence comes from Pristiophorus japonicus, assembly GCF_044704955.1. Classification (NCBI taxonomy): domain Eukaryota; kingdom Metazoa; phylum Chordata; class Chondrichthyes; family Pristiophoridae; genus Pristiophorus; species Pristiophorus japonicus. The sequence continues at coordinate 767,945 of NW_027252505.1, forward strand.
TTGAGTCCTTGCCAACTTCGTGTAGCGTCGGAAGCCTACCCGGTACCGGTGGACTGTGGAAAGTCAAACCATACCATCATGGGTGTGGTGGTCAGGATGCCCGTGATGGGGGCGTCCCCACGACCAGCACCCCTGTACCGAGTGGAGAATGTGGGAGTCATTCGTGGAGGGGTGCATGTTCGATTCGAAGAGGTCCCACCTTATGTCACAATGTGGGAGCACACTGTGACAGGTACAGACCTCTCGGGTTGTCGGAGCAGGGGAGCACAGGTAATCCTGTGCCCCAGCACTTGAACGCTTTTGCAAGGCCACAATGTGGGTTCAGCACTGCTGGGGCAGAGCCTATCAATTGCACAATGGAGGTAATGGCCCCTAACCACATGCCTCCACAGGTAGCATATGTAGGCGGTGGGACATATTGTGTCACCACAAGTGCCCAACGGTATGAACACGGACCGGGAAGGTGGTGTCCAATACTGTACAGCAGCTTTTGCTTTAAACCCAGGACAGAGGTTCAAGTGGCACACACCAGAATCACACCCATCCCTGAACCTTCCACGATTCACCTCACGGTACAAAACAACCTCAGCCACCTACATCAATATGTCGCCCAGTTTGGCTATCCCATTGCCCCACTACCTGAGAAACTTACAGCCCTCCTCCAGGCAGTGGATTTGTCTCAAAAACATTTTTACACCATGGAGCAGGAAACTGAAATTCTAGCAGGGGAGATTGCCCAGATTAAACCCCCAGCATGGTGGGATTTGGGAATACGGGCAGACATACCTGCATGGCTCCGGGTGGGATCGCATGCCTTAGTAATCGGCCAACTCCTGATTGTAGCATATCTGCTAGTTACAAGCTGTAAGCTCAGGAGAAAAAGAAAAAGAACGCAGTTCCTCAGGCTACTACACAGACAGGAGAGCCGTTGCTAAACACTCAAGGCGTGTAAACAAAGCTTGACCGCGACACTGAGGCGGTTTTGTTATTTCCAGGGATGACTGCGTTTTCATACATGGCTCCTGGGGAGTTTGCAGGGCAGGTTTCTTTGTTTTACGTTTGAGACCGAAATGAGACTCAATGTACAATTACTGCTGTAACCTTAAGTACATATATATATGTTGCTGTCGTGTATTGTAACCTGTTGGATTTCTGTGTTTAGTACCGCGTTAAAAGGAATTACGATATATATCGATGGGATCAGTTTAGAGTTAAACTGGGGAAAGTTGGGCAATTTGGGAGACCGAGGGTTTTCTCACCACCCTGAACTTTGACACACTCGAGTGGTGTCTGACTGTGTCAGATGGGGGATTATGTAGGGGAGGATGAAAACCCTCCTATTTTACCCAGAAGGAAAAGGGCTGTGGGATCAGTCTGTGCTGTGAATTGAAACCGATGGAAGGAAAACTTTGGGACACAAATGGGGACCCCCCCCCCGTGTTTGGACTCATAGGAAAGGGAATTTAATTTGGAACTATCTACCAGAAAGTTTGAAATCCTAAAGTGCACATGGAAGAAACTATGAACTTTAATCGAATTTGGGATTTTTTTAAAGGTCTGCAAGAAAAGGGGTGGAGTCAATATCAAAAGGGCCAGTTTGGACATTGGAACTAATCAAATTGTCTGGGAACTGTATACCCTCGAAACTTGCCCCTTGAAAACATTAGCATTTAAACAATGCCACATACATATTCCAACACCTTTTTCATCAGGCATAGAAATATCTGGCTCAGGCCAGACTAGCACAATGGCTACAGGAGGCCAATGCAATCAACACCCACTCAAACCTTGAGTAGGTTAAGATCAGTGGGAAAAAAACCTAAAAACCTCAAACTGCTGCATTTTTCAAAATCAAAAGTCCACCAATGAGAAGAATCGACTTCAGCAGGAGAGGCGGACTGGATAATCTGGCTATAAAAAAGGGGTTTCTGACGTAGTGAAGGGAGAAGTGATGATTTTCCCTGCCCTCGTGATTCAACAACCACAACCACAAGCCCCTCGATACTGAAGGAAAACCAGTGTCTGAAGACACCGAAGATAGAAGAAACAAACCACCAGACTGCAGAAGGCACAGTAGTGAGTATAACCTCTGGTCCCCAGAACTCCCAACTCAGTTAGGCCAGGAAAGGTGGGAGGTTGGGCATTGTACTGCTAAACTGGTGTAAAGATTTTCGTTGTGTCCGTTTAGTGGGATTTAGGGGGATTGTTTTGTTGGTGTATTGCTGTTTGTTGAGTTACACCTTGCCAAATAAATTGGAAGCCTAAAGTTCCTCTTGGAATCACCTTGTCTCAGTTCTATTGTATTACATCTCCTGATCGTGAGTCTTATGTCAGAACCGTGTAAGGGAAGCTAGGAGTGCCTCGAAAACGCTCAACTGTGTGTCACAGGCTAGGGAAGAAGGGGTTAGGAGTGTTTGACACTCACAGGTGCCTCACAGGCTAGGCATAAGCTGTGGGGACGCACGAGTCTCAAAACCCCCTTCATAAGCTGTGGACACAGTCTCTCCAGGGGTGCTCTTGCAGCACTCAGGGTACCTCACAGGCCAGGCATAAGCTGTGAGGGCAGAAGGCCAGAGAGAGACACCCAAGGCACAACAACAACCCTGTGAAAACCCCTTACACGGTAACTAATATCCGGAATCGGTGATCCCAGCAACTAATATCCGCAGTGATCCTGGTAACTAATTTCCGCAATCGGTGATCCCGGTAACTAATATCCGTAATCCGTGATCCCGGTAACTAATATCCGCAATCCGTGATCCCGGTAACTAATATCCGCAAACGGTGATCTCGGTAACTAATATCCGCAGTGATCCCGGTAACTAATATCCGCAATCGGTGATCCCGGTAACTAATATCCGCAATCGGTGATCCCGGTAACTAATATCCGCAGTGATCCCAGTAACTAATATCCGCAGTGATCCCGGTAACTAATATCCGCAGTGATCCTGGTAACTAATATCCGCAATCGGTGATCCCAGTAACTAATATCCGCAGTGATCCCGGTAACTAATATCCGCAATCGGTGATCCCGGTAACTAATATCCGCAATCGGTGATCCCAGTAACTAATATCCGCAGTGATCCCGGTGACTAATATCCGCAGTGATCCCGGTAACTAATATCCGCAGTGATCCCGGTAACTAATATCTGCAATCGGTGATCCCGGCAATTAATATCTGCAATCGGTGATCCCAGCAAATAATATCTGCAATCGGTGATCTCAGTAACTAATATCCGCAGTGATCCTGGTAACTAATATCCGCAGTGATCCCGGTAACTAATATCCGCAGTGATCCAGGTAACTAATATCCGCAACCGGTGATGCCAGTAACTAATATCCGCAGTGATCCTGGTAACTAATATCCGCAGTGATCCCAGTAACTATTATCCGCAATTGGTGATCCCGGTAACTAATATCCGCAGTGATCCCAGTAACTAATATCCGCAATCGGTGATCCCGGTAACTAATATCCGCAGTGATCCCAGTGACTAATATCCGCAGTGATCCCGGTAACTAATATCTGCAATCGGTGATCCCGGTAACTAATATCCGCAGTGATCCCAGTAACTAATACCCGCAATGATCCCGGTAACTAATATCTGCAATCGGTGATCCCAGCAATTAATATCTGCAATCGGTGATCCCAGTAACTAATATCTGCAGTGATCCCGGAAAATAATATCCACAGTGATTCCGGTAACAAATATCCGCAATCGGTGATCCCGGTAACTAATATCCGCAATCGGTGATCCTGGAAACTAATATCCGCAATCAGTGATCCCGGTAACTAATATCCGCAATCAGTGATCCTGGTAACTAATATCCGCAGTGATCCCGTTAAATAATATCTGCAATCGTTGATCCCGGAAACTAATATCTGCAATCAGTAATCCCGGTAACTAATATCCGCAATCGGTGATCCCAGTAACTAATATCTGCAATCAGTGATCCCGGTAACTAATATCCGCAATCAGTGATCCCGGTAACTAATATCTGCAGTGATCCCGGAAAATAATATCCACAGTGATTCCGGTAACAAATATCCGCAATCGGTGATCCCGGTAACTAATATCCGCAATCGGTGATCCTGGAAACTAATATCCGCAATCGGTGATCCCGGTAGCTAATATCCGCAATCGGTGATCCCGGTAAATAATATCTGCAATCAGTGAACCCGGTAACTAATATCCTCAATCGGTGATCCCGGTAACTAATATCTGCAATCGGTGATCCCGGTAACTAATATCTGCATTCAGTGAACCCGGTAACTAATATCCTCAATCGATGATCCTGGTAACTAATATCTGCAATCAGTGATCCCGGTAACTAATATCTGCAATCAGTGAACCCGGTAACTAATATCCTCAATCGATGATCCCGGTAACTAATATCTGCAATCAGTGAACCCGGTAACTAATATCCTCAATCGGTGATCCCGGTAACTAATATCTGCAATCAGTGATCCCGGTAACTAATATCTGCAATCAGTGAACACGGTAACTAATATCCTCAATCGATGATCCCGGTAACTAATATCTGCAATCAGTGATCCCGATAACTAATATCTGCAATCAGTGAACCCGGTAACTAATATCCTCAATCGATGATCCCGGTAACTAATATCTGCAATCAGTGATCCCGGTAACTAATATCTGCAATCAGTGAACCCGGTAACTAATATCCGCAGTGATCCCTGTAACTAATATCCGCAATCGGTGATCCCAGTAACTAATATCCGCAGTGATCCCGGTAACTAATATCTGCAATCAGTGATCCCGGTAACTAATATCCGCAGTGATCCCGGTAACTAATATCCGCAATCGGTGATCCCGGTAACTAATATCTGCAATCAGTGATCCCGGTAACTAATATCCGCAGTGATCACGGTAACTAATATCCGCAATCGGTGATCCCGGTAACTAATATCCGCAGTGATCCCGGTAACTAATATCTGCAATCGGTGATCCGGGTAACTAATATACGCAATCGGTGATCCCGGTAACTAATATCCGCAGTGATCCCGGTAACTAATATCTGCAATCGGTGATCCGGGTAACTAATATCCGCAATCGGTGATCCCGGTAACTAATAGCTGCAGTGATCCCGGTAACTAATATCAGCAATCTGTGATCCCAGTAACTAATATCCGCAATCGGTGATCCCGGTAACTAATATCCGCAGTGATCCCGGTAACTAATATCTGCAATCAGTGATCCGGGTAACTAATATCCGCAATCGGTGATCCCGGTAACTAATATCCGCAGTGATCCCGGTCACTAATATCTGCAATCGGTGATCCGGGTAACTAATATCCGCAATCGGTGATCCCGGTAACTAATATCCGCAGTGATCCCGGTAACTAATATCCGCAATCGGTGATCCCGGTAACTAATATCCGCAGTGATCCCGGTAACTAATATCCGCAATCGGTGATCCTGGTAACTAATATCCGCAATCAGTGATCCCGGTAACTAATATCCGCAATCAGTGATCCCGGTAACTAATATCCGCAGTGATCCCGTTAAATAATATCCGCAATCGTTGATCCCGGAAACTAATATCTGCAATCAGTAATCCCGGTAACTAATATCCGCAATCGGTGATCCCAGTAACTAATATCTGCAATCAGTGATTCCGGTAACTAATATCCGCAATCAGTGATCCCAGTAACTAATATCTGCAGTGATCCCGGAAAATAATATCCACAGTGATTCCGGTAACAAATATCCGCAATCGGTGATCCCGGTAACTAATATCCGCAATCGGTGATCCTGGAAACTAATATCCGCAATCGGTGATCCCGGTAACTAATATCCGCAGTGATCCCGGTAACTAATATCCGCAATCGGTGATCCTGGTAACTAATATCCGCAATCAGTGATCCCGGTAACTAATATCCGCAATCAGTGATCCTGGTAACTAATATCCGCAGTGATCCCGTTAAATAATATCTGAATCGTTGATCCCGGAAACTAATATCTGCAATCAGTAATCCCGGTAACTAATATCCGCAATCGGTGATCCCAGTAACTAATATCTGCAATCAGTGATCCCGGTAACTAATATCCGCAATCAGTGATCCCGGTAACTAATATCTGCAGTGATCCCGGAAAATAATATCCACAGTGATTCCGGTAACAAATATCCGCAATCGGTGATCCCGGTAACTAATATCCGCAATCGGTGATCCTGGAAACTAATATCCGCAATCGGTGATCCCGGTAGCTAATATCCGCAATCGGTGATCCCGGTAAATAATATCTGCAATCAGTGAACCCGGTAACTAATATCCTCAATCGGTGATCCCGGTAACTAATATCTGCAATCAGTGATCCCGGTAACTAATATCTGCATTCAGTGAACCCGGTAACTAATATCCTCAATCGATGATCCTGGTAACTAATATCTGCAATCAGTGATCCCGGTAACTAATATCTGCAATCAGTGAACCCGGTAACTAATATCCGCAATCGGTGATCCCGGTAACTAATATCTGCAATCAGTGAACCCGGTAACTAATATCCTCAATCGGTAATCCCGGTAACTAATATCTGCAATCAGTGATCCCGGTAACTAATATCTGCAATCAGTGAACACGGTAACTAATATCCTCAATCGATGATCCCGGTAACTAATATCTGCAATCAGTGATCACGATAACTAATATCTGCAATCAGTGAACCCGGTAACTAATATCCTCAATCGATGATCCCGGTAACTAATATCTGTAATCAGTGATCCCGGTAACTAATATCTGCAATCAGTGAACCCGGTAACTAATATCCGCAGTGATCCCTGTAACTAATATCCGCAATCGGTGATCTCAGTAACTAATATCCGCAGTGATCCCGGTAACAAATATCTGCAATCAGTGATCCCGGTAACTAATATCCGCAGTGATCCCGGTAACTAATATCCGCAATCGGTGATCCCGGTAACTAATATCTGCAATCAGTGATCCCGGTAACTAATATCCGCAGTGATCACGGTAACTAATATCCGCAATCGGTGATCCCGGTAACTAATATCCGCAATCGGTGATCCCGGTAACTAATATCCGCAGTGATCCCGGTAACTAATATATGCAATCGGTGATCCCGGTAACTAATATCTGCAATCAGTGATCCCGGTAACTAATATCCGCAATCAGTGAACCCGGTAACTAATATCCGCAATCGGTGATCCCGGTAACTAATATCCGCAATCGGTGATCCCGGTAACTAATATCTGCAATCGGTGATCCTGGAAACTAATATCCGCAGTGATCCCGGTAACTAATATCTGCAATCGGTGATCCTGGAAACTAATATCCGCTGTGATCCCGGTAACTAATGTCCGCAATCGGTGATCCCGGTAACTAATATCTGCTATCAGTAATCCCGGTAACTAATATCCGCAATCGGTGATCCCAGTAACTAATATCTGCAATCAGTGATCCCGGTAACTAATATCCGCAATCAGTGATCCCGGTAACTAATATCTGCAGTGATCCAGGAAAATAATATCCACAGTGATTCCGGTAACAAATATCCGCAATCGGTGATCCCGGTAACTAATATCCGCAATTGATGATCCTGGAAACTAATATCCGCAATCGGTGATCCCGGTAACTAATATCCGCAGTGATCCCGGTAACTAATATCCGCAATCGGTGATCCTGGTAACTAATATCTGCAATCAGTGATCCCGGTAACTAATATCCGCAATCAGTGATCCCGGTAACTAATATCCGCAGTGATCCCGTTAAATAATATCCGCAATCGTTGATCCCGTAAACTAATATCTGCAATCAGTAATCCCGGTAACTAATATCCGCAATCGGTGATCCCAGTAACTAATATCCGCAATCAGTGATCCCGGTAACTAATATCCGCAATCGGTGATCCCGGTAACTAACATCCGCAATCAGTGATCCCGGTAACTAATATCCGCAATCAGTGATCCCGGTAACTAATATCTGCAATCAGTGATCCCGGTAACTAATATCTGCAGTGATCCCGGAAAATAATATCCACAGCGATTCCGGTAACAAATATCCGCAATCGGTGATCCCGGTAACTAATATCCGCAATTGGTGATCCTGGAAACTAATATCCGCAATCGGTGATCACGGTAGCTAATATCCGCAATCGGTGATCCCGGTAAATAATATCTGCAATCAGTGAACCCGGTAACTAATATCCTCAAGCGGTGATCCCGGTAACTAATATCTGCAATCAGTGATCCCGGTAACTAATATCTGCATTCAGTGAACCCGGTAACTAATATCCTCAATCGATGATCCTGGTAACTAATATCTGCAATCAGTGATCCCGGTAACTAATATCTGCAATCAGTGAACCCGGTAACTAATATCCTCAATCGATGATCCCGGTAACTAATATCTGCAATCAGTGAACCCGGTAACTAATATCCTCAATCGGTGATCCCGGTAACTAATATCTGAAATCAGTGATCCCGGGAACTAATATCTGTAATCAGTGAACCCGGTAACTAATATCCTCAATTGATGATCCCGGTAACTAATATCAGCAATCAGTGATCCCGGTAACTAATATCTGCATTCAGTGAACCCGGTAACTAATATCCTCAATCGATGATCCCGGTAACTAATATCTGCAATCAGTGAACCCGGTAACTAATATCCGCAATCGGTGATCCCGGTAACTAATATCTGCAATCAGTGAACCTGGTAACTAATATCCTCAATCGGTGATCCCGGTAACTAATATCTGCAATCAGTGATCCCGGTAACTAATATCTGCAATCAGTGAACGCGGTAACTAATATCCGCAATCGGTGATCCCGGTAACTAATATCTGCAATCAGTGAACCCTGTAACTAATATCCTCAATCGGTGATCCCGGTAACTAATATCTGCAATCAGTGATCCCGGTAACTAATATCTGCAATCAGTGAACGCGGTAGCTAATATCCTCAATCGATGATCCCGGTAACTAATATCTGCAATCAGTGATCCCGGTAACTAATATCTGCAATCAGTGAACCCGGTAACTAATATCCGCAGTGATCCCTGTAACTAATATCCACAATCGGTGATCCCAGTAACTAATATCCGCAGTGATCCCGGTAACTAATATCTGCAATCAGTGATCCCGGTAACTAATATCCGCAGTGATCCCGGTAACTAATATCCGCAATCGGTGATCCCGGTAACTAATATCTGCAATCAGTGATCCCGGTAACTAATATCCGCAGTGATCACGGTAACTAATATCCGCAATCGGTGATCCCGGTAACTAATATCCGCAATCGGTGATCCCGGTAACTAATATCCGCAATCGGTGATCCCGGTAACTAATATCCGCAGTGATCCCGGTAACTAATATATGCAATCGGTGATCCCGGTAACTAATATCTGCAATCAGTGAACCCGGTAACTAATATCCGCAGTGAACCCGGTAACTAATATCCGCAATCGGTGATCCCGGTAACTAATATCCGCAATCGGTGATCCCGGTAACTAATATCTGCAGTGATCACGGTAACTAATATCTGCAATCGGTGATCCTGGAAACTAATATCCGCAGTGTTCCCGGTAACAAATATCCACAATCGGTGATCCCAGAAACTAATATCTGCAATCGGTGATCCTGGAAACTAATATCCGCAGTGATCACGGTAACTAATATCTGCAATCGGTGATCCTGGAAACTAATATCCGCTGTGATCCCGGTAACTAATGTCCGCAATCGGTGTTCCCGGTAACTAATATCTGCAATCAGTGAACGCGGTAGCTAATATCCTCAATCGATGATCCCGGTAACTAATATCTGCAATCAGTGATCCCGGTAACTAATATCTGCAATCAGTGAACCCGGTAACTAATATCCGCAGTGATCCCTGTAACTAATATCCGCAATCGGTGATCCCAGTAACTAATATCCGCAGTGATCCCGGTAACTAATATCTGCAATCAGTGATCCTGGTAACTAATATCCGCAGTGATCCCGGTAACTAATATCCGCAATCGGTGATCCCGGTAACTAATATCTGCAATCAGTGATCCCGGTAACTAATATCCGCAGTGATCACGGTAAATAATATCCGCAATCGGTGATCCCGGTAACTAATATCCGCAATCGGTGATCCCGGTAACTAATATCCGCAATCGGTGATCCCGGTAACTAATATCCGCAGTGATCCCGGTAACTAATATATGCAATCGGTGATCCCGGTAACTAATATCTGCAATCAGTGAACCCGGTAACTAATATCCGCAGTGAACCCGGTAACTAATATCCGCAATCGGTGATCCCGGTAACTAATATCCGCAATCGGTGATCCCGGTAACTAATATCCGCAGTGATCACGGTAACTAATATCTGCAATCGGTGATCCTGGAAACTAATATCCGCAGTGTTCCCGGTAACAAATATCCACAATCGGTGATCCCAGAAACTAATATCTGCAATCGGTGATCCTGGAAACTAATATCCGCAGTGATCCCGGTAACTAATATATGCAATCGGTGATCCCGGTAACTAATATCTGCAATCAGTGAACCCGGTAACTAATATCCGCAGTGAACCCGGTAACTAATATCCGCAATCGGTGATCCCGGTAACTACTATCCGCAATCGGTGATCCCGGTAACTAATATCCGCAGTGATCACGGTAACTAATATCTGCAATCGGTGATCCTGGAAACTAATATCCGCAGTGTTCCCGGTAACAAATATCCACAATCGGTGATCCCAGAAACTAATATCTGCAATCGGTGATCCTGGAAACTAATATCCGCAGTGATCACGGTAACTAATATCTGCAATCGGTGATCCTGGAAACTAATATCCGCTGTGATCCCGGTAACTAATGTCCGCAATCGGTGATCCCGGTAACTAATATCTGCTATCAGTGATCCCGATAACTAATATCTGCAATTGGTGATCCCGGAAACTAATATCCTCAATCGGTGATCCTGGTAACTAATAGCCGCAGTGATCCCGGTAACTAATATCCACAATCGGTGATCCCGGTAACTAATATCCGCAATCGGTGATCCTGGAAACTAATATCCGCAATCGGTGTTCCTGGAAACTAATATCCACAATCGGTGATCCCAGAAACTAATATCCGCAATCGGCGATCCCGGTAACGAATGTCCGCAATCGGTGATCCCGGTAACTAATATCCGCAATCGATGATCCCAGAAACTAATATCGGCAATCGGTGATTCCGGTAACTAATATCCGCAATCGGTGATCCCAGTAACTAATATCTGCCATCAGTGATCCCGGTAACTAATATCTGCAATCGGTGATCCCGGTAACTAATATCTGCTATCAGTGATCCCGGTAACTAATATCCTCAATCGGTGATCCCAGTAACTAATATCCGCAGTGATCCCGGTAACTAATATCCGCAATCCGTGATCTCAGTAACTAATATCTGCAATCGGTGATCCCGGTAACTAATATCCACAATCGGTGATCCCAGTAACTAATATCCGCAGTGATCCCGGTAACTAATATCCACAATCCGTGATCCCAGTAACTAATATCCGCAATCGGTGATCCCAGTAACTAATATCTGCAATTGGTGATCCCGGTAACTAATATCCATTATCTGTGATCCCGGTAACTAATATCCGCAGTGATCCCAGTAAATAATATCTGCAATCAGTGATCCCGGTAACTAATATCTGCAATCGGTGATCCCAGTAACTAATATCTTCAATCAGCGATCTCGCTAACTAATATCTGCAATCGATGATCCCGGTAACTAATATCCGCAATCGGTGATCCCGGTAACTAATATCCGAAATCGGTGATCCCGGTAACTAATATCCGCAATCGGTGATCCCGGTAACTAATATCTGCAATCGGTGATCCCGGTAAATAATATCCGCAATCGGTGATCCCAGTAACTAATATCTGCAATCAATGATCTCGGTAACTAATATCTGCAATCAATGATCCCGGTAACTAATATCCGCAATCAGTGATCCCGGTAACTAATATCCGCAGTGATCCCGGTAAATAATATCCGCAATCGTTGATCCCGGAAACTAATATCTGCAATCAGTAATCCCGGTAACTAATATCCGCAATCAGTGATCCCGTTAAATAATATCCGCAATCGTTGATCCCGGAAACTAATATCCACAATCGGTGATCCCGGTAACTAATATCCGCAATCGGTGATCCCGGTAACTAATATCCGCAATCGGTGATCCCGGTAACTAATATCCGCAGTGATCCCGGTAACTAATATCCGCAATCGGTGATCCCGGTAACTAATATCCGCAGTGATCCCGGTAACTAATATCCGCAATCGGTGATCCCGGTAACTAATATCCGCAGTGATCCCGGTAACTAATATCCGCAATCGATGATCCTGGTAACTAATATCCGCAATCAGTGATCCCGGTAACTAATATCCGCAATCAGTGATCCCGGTAACTAATATCCGCAGTGATCCCGTTAAATAATATCCGCAATCGTTGATCCCGGAAACTAATATCTGCAATCAGTAATCCCGGTAACTAATATCCGCAATCGGTGATCCCAGTAACTAATATCTGCAATCAGTGATTCCGGTAACTAATATCCGCAATCAGTGATCCCAGTAACTAATATCTGCAGTGATCCCGGAAAATAATATCCACAGTGATTCCGGTAACAAATATCCGCAATCGGTGATCCCGGTAACTAATATCCGCAATCGGTGATCCTGGAAACTAATATCCGCAATCGGTGATCCCGGTAACTAATATCCGCAGTGATCCCGGTAACTAATATCCGCAATCGGTGATCCTGGTAACTAATATCCGCAATCAGTGATCCCGGTAACTAATATCCGCAATCAGTGATCCTGGTAACTAATATCCGCAGTGATCCCGTTAAATAATATCTGCAATCGTTGATCCCGGAAACTAATATCTGCAATCAGTAATCCCGGTAACTAATATCCGCAATCGGTGATCCCAGTAACTAATATCTGCAATCAGTGATCCCGGTAACTAATATCCGCAATCAGTGATCCCGGTAACTAATATCTGCAGTGATCCCGGAAAATAATATCCACAGTGATTCCGGTAACAAATATCCGCAATCGGTGATCCCGGTAACTAATATCCGCAATCGGTGATCCTGGAAACTAATATCCGCAATCGGTGATCCCGGTAGCTAATATCCGCAATCGGTGATCCCGGTAAATAATATCTGCAATCAGTGAACCCGGTAACTAATATCCTCAATCGGTGATCCCGGTAACTAATATCTGCAATCAGTGATCCCGGTAACTAATATCTGCATTCAGTGAACCCGGTAACTAATATCCTCAATCGATGATCCTGGTAACTAATATCTGCAATCAGATGTTTCCAGTAGAGTGGATAAGGGAGAACCAGTTGATGTGGTATATTTGGACTTTCAGAAGGCGTTCGACAAGGTCCCACACAAGAGATTGATGTGCAAAGTTAGAGCACATGGGATTGGGGGTAGTGTACTGACATGGATTGAGAACTGGTTGTCAGACAGGAAGCAAAGAGTAGGAGTAAATGGGTACTTTTCAGAATGGCAGGCAGTGACTAGTGGGGTACCGCAGGGTTCTGTGCTGGGGCCCCAGCTGTTTACACTGTACATTAATGATTTAGATGAGGGGATTGAGTGTAGTATCTCCAAGTTTGCGGATGACACTAAGTTGGGTGGCAGTGTGAGCTGCGAGGAGGATGCTGTGAGGCTGCAGAGCGACTTGGATAGGTTAGGTGAGTGGGCAAATGCATGGCAGATGAAGTATAATGTGGATAAATGTGAGGTTATCCACTTTGGTGGTAAAAACAGAGAGACAGACTATTATCTGAATGGTGACAGATTAGGAAAAGGGGAGGTGCAAAGAGACCTGGGTGTCATGGTACATCAGTCATTGAAGGTTGGCATGCAGGTGCAGCAGGCGGTTAAGAAAGCAAATGGCATGTTGGCCTTCATAGCAAGGGGATTTGAGTACAGGGGCAGGGAGGTGTTGCTACAGTTGTACAGGGCATTGGTGAGGCCACACCTGGAGTATTGTGTACAGTTTTGGTCTCCTAACCTGAGGAAGGACATTCTTGCTATTGAGGGAGTGCAGCGAAGGTTCACCAGACTGATTCCCGGGATGGCGGGACTGACCTATCAAGAAAGACTGGATCAACTGGGCTTGTATTCACTGGAGTTCAGAAGAATGAGAGGGGACCTCATAGAAACATATAAAATTCTGACGGGGTTAGACAGGTTAGATGCAGGAAGAATGTTCCCAATGTTGGGGAAGTCCAGAACCAGGGGTCACAGTCTAAGGATAAGGGGTAAGCCATTTAGGACCGAGATGCGGAGGAACTTCTTCACCCAGAGAGTGGTGAACCTGTGGAATTCTCTACCACAGAAAGTTGTTGAGGCCAATTCACTAAATATATTCAAAAAGGAGTTAGATGAGGTCCTTACTGCTAGGGGGATCAAGGGGTATGGCGAGAAAGCAGGAATGGGGTACTGAAGTTGAATGTTCAGCCATGAACTCATTGAATGGCGGTGCAGGCTAGAAGGGCCGAATGGCCTACTCCTGCACCTATTTTCTATGTTTCTATGTTTCTATGTTTCTATCCCGGTAACTAATATCTGCAATCAGTGAACCCGGTAACTAATATCCGCAATCGGTGATCCCGGTAACTAATATCTGCAATCAGTGAACCCGGTAACTAATATCCTCAATCGGTAATCCCGGTAACTAATATCTGCAATCAGTGATCCCGGTAACTAATATCTGCAATCAGTGAACACGGTAACTAATATCCTCAATCGATGATCCCGGTAACTAATATCTGCAATCAGTGATCACGATAACTAATATCTGCAATCAGTGAACCCGGTAACTAATATCCTCAATCGATGATCCCGGTAACTAATATCTGTAATCAGTGATCCCGGTAACTAATATCTGCAATCAGTGAACCCGGTAACTAATATCCGCAGTGATCCCTGTAACTAATATCCGCAATCGGTGATCTCAGTAACTAATATCCGCAGTGATCCCGGTAACAAATATCTGCAATCAGTGATCCCGGTAACTAATATCCGCAGTGATCCCGGTAACTAATATCCGCAATCGGTGATCCCGGTAACTAATATCTGCAATCAGTGATCCCGGTAACTAATATCTGCTGTGATCACGGTAACTAATATCCGCAATCGGTGATCCCGGTAACTAATATCCGCAATCGGTGATCGCGGTAACTAATATCCGCAGTGATCCCGGTAACTAATATATGCAATCGGTGATCCCGGTAACTAATATCTGCAATCAGTGATCCCGGTAACTAATATCCGCAATCAGTGAACCCGGTAACTAATATCCGCAATCGGTGATCCCGGTAACTAATATCCGCAATCGGTGATCCCGGTAACTAATATCTGCAATCGGTGATCCTGGAAACTAATATCCGCAGTGATCCCGGTAACTAATATCTGCAATCGGTGATCCTGGAAACTAATATCCGCTGTGATCCCGGTAACTAATGTCCGCAATCGGTGATCCCGGTAACTAATATCTGCTATCAGTAATCCCGGTAACTAATATCCGCAATCGGTGATCCCAGTAACTAATATCTGCAATCAGTGATCCCGGTAACTAATATCCGCAATCAGTGATCCCGGTAACTAATATCTGCAGTGATCCAGGAAAATAATATCCACAGTGATTCCGGTAACAAATATCCGCAATCGGTGATCCCGGTAACTAATATCCGCAATTGATGATCCTGGAAACTAATATCCGCAATCGGTGATCCCGGTAACTAATATCCGCAGTGATCCCGGTAACTAATATCCGCAATCGGTGATCCTGGTAACTAATATCTGCAATCAGTGATCCCGGTAACTAATATCCGCAATCAGTGATCCCGGTAACTAATATCTGCAGTGATCCCGTTAAATAATATCCGCAATCGTTGATCCCGTAAACTAATATCTGCAATCAGTAATCCCGGTAACTAATATCCGCAATCGGTGATCCCAGTAACTAATATCTGCAATCAGTGATCCCGGTAACTAATATCCGCAATCAGTGATCCCGGTAACTAATATCCACAATCGGTGATCCCGGTAACTAATATCCGCAATCGGTGATCCTGGAAACTAATATCCGCAATCGGTGTTCCTGGAAACTAATATCCACAATCGGTGATCCCAGAAACTAATATCCGCAATCGGCGATCCCGGTAACGAATGTCCGCAATCGGTGATCCCGGTAACTAATATCCGCAATCGATGATCCCAGAAACTAATATCGGCAATCGGTGATTCCGGTAACTAATATCCGCAATCGGTGATCCCAGTAACTAATATCTGCCATCAGTGATCCCGGTAACTAATATCTGCAATCGGTGATCCCGGTAACTAATATCTGCTATCAGTGATCCCGGTAACTAATATCCTCAATCGGTGATCCCAGTAACTAATATCCGCAGTGATCCCGGTAACTAATATCCGCAATCCGTGATCTCAGTAACTAATATCTGCAATCGGTGATCCCGGTAACTAATATCCACAATCGGTGATCCCAGTAACTAATATCCGCAGTGATCCCGGTAACTAATATCCACAATCCGTGATCCCAGTAACTAATATCCGCAATCGGTGATCCCAGTAACTAATATCTGCAATTGGTGATCCCGGTAACTAATATCCATTATCTGTGATCCCGGTAACTAATATCCGCAGTGATCCCAGTAAATAATATCTGCAATCAGTGATCCCGGTAACTAATATCTGCAATCGGTGATCCCAGTAACTAATATCTTCAATCAGCGATCTCGCTAACTAATATCTGCAATCGATGATCCCGGTAACTAATATCCGCAATCGGTGATCCCGGTAACTAATATCCGAAATCGGTGATCCCGGTAACTAATATCCGCAATCGGTGATCCCGGTAACTAATATCTGCAATCGGTGATCCCGGTAAATAATATCCGCAATCGGTGATCCCAGTAACTAATATCTGCAATCAATGATCTCGGTAACTAATATCTGCAATCAATGATCCCGGTAACTAATATCCGCAATCAGTGATCCCGGTAACTAATATCCGCAGTGATCCCGGTAAATAATATCCGCAATCGTTGATCCCGGAAACTAATATCTGCAATCAGTAATCCCGGTAACTAATATCCGCAATCAGTGATCCCGTTAAATAATATCCGCAATCGTTGATCCCGGAAACTAATATCCACAATCGGTGATCCCGGTAACTAATATCCGCAATCGGTGATCCCGGTAACTAATATCCGCAATCGGTGATCCCGGTAACTAATATCCGCAGTGATCCCGGTAACTAATATCCGCAATCGGTGATCCCGGTAACTAATATCCGCAGTGATCCCGGTAACTAATATCCGCAATCGGTGATCCCGGTAACTAATATCCGCAGTGATCCCGGTAACTAATATCCGCAATCGATGATCCTGGTAACTAATATCCGCAATCAGTGATCCCGGTAACTAATATCCGCAATCAGTGATCCCGGTAACTAATATCCGCAGTGATCCCGTTAAATAATATCCGCAATCGTTGATCCCGGAAACTAATATCTGCAATCAGTAATCCCGGTAACTAATATCCGCAATCGGTGATCCCAGTAACTAATATCTGCAATCAGTGATTCCGGTAACTAATATCCGCAATCAGTGATCCCAGTAACTAATATCTGCAGTGATCCCGGAAAATAATATCCACAGTGATTCCGGTAACAAATATCCGCAATCGGTGATCCCGGTAACTAATATCCGCAATCGGTGATCCTGGAAACTAATATCCGCAATCGGTGATCCCGGTAACTAATATCCGCAGTGATCCCGGTAACTAATATCCGCAATCGGTGATCCTGGTAACTAATATCCGCAATCAGTGATCCCGGTAACTAATATCCGCAATCAGTGATCCTGGTAACTAATATCCGCAGTGATCCCGTTAAATAATATCTGCAATCGTTGATCCCGGAAACTAATATCTGCAATCAGTAATCCCGGTAACTAATATCCGCAATCGGTGATCCCAGTAACTAATATCTGCAATCAGTGATCCCGGTAACTAATATCCGCAATCAGTGATCCCGGTAACTAATATCTGCAGTGATCCCGGAAAATAATATCCACAGTGATTCCGGTAACAAATATCCGCAATCGGTGATCCCGGTAACTAATATCCGCAATCGGTGATCCTGGAAACTAATATCCGCAATCGGTGATCCCGGTAGCTAATATCCGCAATCGGTGATCCCGGTAAATAATATCTGCAATCAGTGAACCCGGTAACTAATATCCTCAATCGGTGATCCCGGTAACTAATATCTGCAATCAGTGATCCCGGTAACTAATATCTGCATTCAGTGAACCCGGTAACTAATATCCTCAATCGATGATCCTGGTAACTAATATCTGCAATCAGATGTTTCCAGTAGAGTGGATAAGGGAGAACCAGTTGATGTGGTATATTTGGACTTTCAGAAGGCGTTCGACAAGGTCCCACACAAGAGATTGATGTGCAAAGTTAGAGCACATGGGATTGGGGGTAGTGTACTGACATGGATTGAGAACTGGTTGTCAGACAGGAAGCAAAGAGTAGGAGTAAATGGGTACTTTTCAGAATGGCAGGCAGTGACTAGTGGGGTACCGCAGGGTTCTGTGCTGGGGCCCCAGCTGTTTACACTGTACATTAATGATTTAGATGAGGGGATTGAGTGTAGTATCTCCAAGTTTGCGGATGACACTAAGTTGGGTGGCAGTGTGAGCTGCGAGGAGGATGCTGTGAGGCTGCAGAGCGACTTGGATAGGTTAGGTGAGTGGGCAAATGCATGGCAGATGAAGTATAATGTGGATAAATGTGAGGTTATCCACTTTGGTGGTAAAAACAGAGAGACAGACTATTATCTGAATGGTGACAGATTAGGAAAAGGGGAGGTGCAAAGAGACCTGGGTGTCATGGTACATCAGTCATTGAAGGTTGGCATGCAGGTGCAGCAGGCGGTTAAGAAAGCAAATGGCATGTTGGCCTTCATAGCAAGGGGATTTGAGTACAGGGGCAGGGAGGTGTTGCTACAGTTGTACAGGGCATTGGTGAGGCCACACCTGGAGTATTGTGTACAGTTTTGGTCTCCTAACCTGAGGAAGGACATTCTTGCTATTGAGGGAGTGCAGCGAAGGTTCACCAGACTGATTCCCGGGATGGCGGGACTGACCTATCAAGAAAGACTGGATCAACTGGGCTTGTATTCACTGGAGTTCAGAAGAATGAGAGGGGACCTCATAGAAACATATAAAATTCTGACGGGGTTAGACAGGTTAGATGCAGGAAGAATGTTCCCAATGTTGGGGAAGTCCAGAACCAGGGGTCACAGTCTAAGGATAAGGGGTAAGCCATTTAGGACCGAGATGCGGAGGAACTTCTTCACCCAGAGAGTGGTGAACCTGTGGAATTCTCTACCACAGAAAGTTGTTGAGGCCAATTCACTAAATATATTCAAAAAGGAGTTAGATGAGGTCCTTACTGCTAGGGGGATCAAGGGGTATGGCGAGAAAGCAGGAATGGGGTACTGAAGTTGAATGTTCAGCCATGAACTCATTGAATGGCGGTGCAGGCTAGAAGGGCCGAATGGCCTACTCCTGCACCTATTTTCTATGTTTCTATGTTTCTATGTTTCTATCCCGGTAACTAATATCTGCAATCAGTGAACCCGGTAACTAATATCCGCAATCGGTGATCCCGGTAACTAATATCTGCAATCAGTGAACCCGGTAACTAATATCCTCAATCGGTAATCCCGGTAACTAATATCTGCAATCAGTGATCCCGGTAACTAATATCTGCAATCAGTGAACACGGTAACTAATATCCTCAATCGATGATCCCGGTAACTAATATCTGCAATCAGTGATCACGATAACTAATATCTGCAATCAGTGAACCCGGTAACTAATATCCTCAATCGATGATCCCGGTAACTAATATCTGTAATCAGTGATCCCGGTAACTAATATCTGCAATCAGTGAACCCGGTAACTAATATCCGCAGTGATCCCTGTAACTAATATCCGCAATCGGTGATCTCAGTAACTAATATCCGCAGTGATCCCGGTAACAAATATCTGCAATCAGTGATCCCGGTAACTAATATCCGCAGTGATCCCGGTAACTAATATCCGCAATCGGTGATCCCGGTAACTAATATCTGCAATCAGTGATCCCGGTAACTAATATCTGCTGTGATCACGGTAACTAATATCCGCAATCGGTGATCCCGGTAACTAATATCCGCAATCGGTGATCGCGGTAACTAATATCCGCAGTGATCCCGGTAACTAATATATGCAATCGGTGATCCCGGTAACTAATATCTGCAATCAGTGATCCCGGTAACTAATATCCGCAATCAGTGAACCCGGTAACTAATATCCGCAATCGGTGATCCCGGTAACTAATATCCGCAATCGGTGATCCCGGTAACTAATATCTGCAATCGGTGATCCTGGAAACTAATATCCGCAGTGATCCCGGTAACTAATATCTGCAATCGGTGATCCTGGAAACTAATATCCGCTGTGATCCCGGTAACTAATGTCCGCAATCGGTGATCCCGGTAACTAATATCTGCTATCAGTAATCCCGGTAACTAATATCCGCAATCGGTGATCCCAGTAACTAATATCTGCAATCAGTGATCCCGGTAACTAATATCCGCAATCAGTGATCCCGGTAACTAATATCTGCAGTGATCCAGGAAAATAATATCCACAGTGATTCCGGTAACAAATATCCGCAATCGGTGATCCCGGTAACTAATATCCGCAATTGATGATCCTGGAAACTAATATCCGCAATCGGTGATCCCGGTAACTAATATCCGCAGTGATCCCGGTAACTAATATCCGCAATCGGTGATCCTGGTAACTAATATCTGCAATCAGTGATCCCGGTAACTAATATCCGCAATCAGTGATCCCGGTAACTAATATCTGCAGTGATCCCGTTAAATAATATCCGCAATCGTTGATCCCGTAAACTAATATCTGCAATCAGTAATCCCGGTAACTAATATCCGCAATCGGTGATCCCAGTAACTAATATCTGCAATCAGTGATCCCGGTAACTAATATCCGCAATCAGTGATCCCGGTAACTAATATCCGCAATCGGTGATCCCGGTAACTAACATCCGCAATCGATGATCCCGGTAACTAATATCTGCAATCAGTGAACCCGGTAACTAATATCCGCAATCGGTGATCCCGGTAACTAATATCTGTAATCAGTGAACCCGGTAACTAATATCCTCAATTGATGATCCCGGTAACTAATATCAGCAATCAGTGATCCCGGTAACTAATATCTGCATTCAGTGAACCCGGTAACTAATATCCTCAATCGATGATCCCGGTAACTAATATCTGCAATCAGTGAACCCGGTAACTAATATCCGCAATCGGTGATCCCGGTAACTAATATCTGCAATCAGTGAACCTGGTAACTAATATCCTCAATCGGTGATCCCGGTAACTAATATCTGCAATCAGTGATCCCGGTAACTAATATCTGCAATCAGTGAACGCGGTAACTAATATCCGCAATCGGTGATCCCGGTAACTAATATCTGCAATCAGTGAACCCTGTAACTAATATCCTCAATCGGTGATCCCGGTAACTAATATCTGCAATCAGTGATCCCGGTAACTAATATCTGCAATCAGTGAACGCGGTAGCTAATATCCTCAATCGATGATCCCGGTAACTAATATCTGCAATCAGTGATCCCGGTAACTAATATCTGCAATCAGTGAACCCGGTAACTAATATCCGCAGTGATCCCTGTAACTAATATCCGCAATCGGTGATCCCAGTAACTAATATCCGCAGTGATCCCGGTAACTACTATCTGCAATCAGTGATCCCGGTAACTAATATCCGCAGTGATCCCGGTAACTAATATCCGCAATCGGTGATCCCGGTAACTAATATCTGCAATCAGTGATCCCGGTAACTAATATCCGCAGAGATCACGGTAACTAATATCCGCAATCGGTGATCCCGGTAACTAATATCCGCAATCGGTGATCCCGGTAACTAATATCCGCAATCGGTGATCCCGGTAACTAATATCCGCAGTGATCCCGGTAACTAATATATGCAATCGGTGATCCCGGTAACTAATATCTGCAATCAGTGAACCCGGTAACTAATATCCGCAGTGAACCCGGTAACTAATATCCGCAATCGGTGATCCCGGTAACTAATATCCGCAATCGGTGATCCCGGTAACTAATATCCGCAGTGATCACGGTAACTAATATCTGCAATCGGTGATCCTGGAAACTAATATCCGCAGTGTTCCCGGTAACAAATATCCACAATCGGTGATCCCAGAAACTAATATCTGCAATCGGTGATCCTGGAAACTAATATCCGCAGTGATCACGGTAACTAATATCTGCAATCGGTGATCCTGGAAACTAATATCCGCTGTGATCCCGGTAACTAATGTCCGCAATCGGTGTTCCCGGTAACTAATATCTGCAATCAGTGAACGCGGTAGCTAATATCCTCAATCGATGATCCCGGTAACTAATATCTGCAATCAGTGATCCCGGTAACTAATATCTGCAATCAGTGAACCCGGTAACTAATATCCGCAGTGATCCCTGTAACTAATATCCGCAATCGGTGATCCCAGTAACTAATATCCGCAGTGATCCCGGTAACTAATATCTGCAATCAGTGATCCTGGTAACTAATATCCGCAGTGATCCCGGTAACTAATATCCGCAATCGGTGATCCCGGTAACTAATATCTGCAATCAGTGATCCCGGTAACTAATATCCGCAGTGATCACGGTAAATAATATCCGCAATCGGTGATCCCGGTAACTAATATCCGCAATCGGTGATCCCGGTAACTAATATCCGCAATCGGTGATCCCGGTAACTAATATCCGCAGTGATCCCGGTAACTAATATATGCAATCGGTGATCACGGTAACTAATATCTGCAATCAGTGAACCCGGTAACTAATATCCGCAGTGAACCCGGTAACTAATATCCGCAATCGGTGATCCCGGTAACTAATATCCGCAATCGGTGATCCCGGTAACTAATATCCGCAGTGATCACGGTAACTAATATCTGCAATCGGTGATCCTGGAAACTAATATCCGCAGTGTTCCCGGTAACAAATATCCACAATCGGTGATCCCAGAAACTAATATCTGCAATCGGTGATCCTGGAAACTAATATCCGCAGTGATCACGGTAACTAATATCTGCAATCGGTGATCCTGGAAACTAATATCCGCTGTGATCCCGGTAACTAATGTCCGCAATCGGTGATCCCGGTAACTAATATCTGCTATCAGTGATCCCGATAACTAATATCTGCAATTGGTGATCCCGGAAACTAATATCCTCAATCGGTGATCCCGGTAACTAATAGCCGCAGTGATCCCGGTAACTAATATCCACAATCGGTGATCCCGGTAACTAATATCCGCAATCGGTGATCCTGGAAACTAATATCGGCAATCGGTGATTCCGGTAACTAATATCCACAATCGGTGATCCCGGTAACTAATATCCGCAATCGGTGATCCTGGAAACTAATATCCGCAATCGGTGTTCCTGGAAACTAATATCCACAATCGGTGATCCCAGAAACTAATATCCGCAATCGGCGATCCCGGTAACGAATGTCCGCAATCGGTGATCCCGGTAACTAATATCCGCAATCGATGATCCCAGAAACTAATATCGGCAATCGGTGATTCCGGTAACTAATATCCGCAATCGGTGATCCCAGTAACTAATATCTGCCATCAGTGATCCCGGTAACTAATATCTGCAATCGGTGATCCCGGTAACTAATATCTGCTATCAGTGATCCCGGTAACTAATATCCTCAATCGGTGATCCCAGTAACTAATATCCGCAGTGATCCCGGTAACTAATATCCGCAATCCGTGATCCCAGTAACTAATATCTGCAATCGGTGATCCCGGTAACTAATATCCACAATCGGTGATCCCAGTAACTAATATCCGCAGTGATCCCGGTAACTAATATCCACAATCCGTGATCCCAGTAACTAATATCCGCAATCGGTGATCCCAGTAACTAATATCTGCAATCGGTGATCCCGGTAACTAATATCCATTATCTGTGATCCCGGTAACTAATATCCGCAGTGATCCCAGTAAATAATATCTGCAATCAGTGATCCCGGTAACTAATATCTGCAATCGGTGATCCCAGTAACTAATATCTTCAATCAGCGATCTCGCTAACTAATATCTGCAATCGATGATCCCGGTAACTAATATCCGCAATCGGTGATCCCGGTAACTAATATCCGAAATCGGTGATCCCGGTAACTAATATCCGCAATCGGTGATCCCGGTAACTAATATCTGCAATCGGTGATCCCGGTAAATAATATCCGCAATCGGTGATCCCAGTAACTAATATCTGCAATCAATGATCTCGGTAACTAATATCTGCAATCAATGATCCCGGTAACTAATATCCGCAATCAGTGATCCCGGTTACTAATATCCGCAGTGATCCCGGTAAATAATATCCGCAATCGTTGATCCCGGAAACTAATATCTGCAATCAGTAATCCCGGTAACTAATATCCGCAATCAGTGATCCCGTTAAATAATATCCGCAATCGTTGATCCCGGAAACTAATATCCACAATCGGTGATCCCGGTAACTAATATCCGCAATCGGTGATCCCGGTAACTAATATCCGCAATCGGTGATCCCGGTAACTAATATCCGCAGTGATCCCGGTAACTAATATCCGCAATCGGTGATCCCGGTAACTAATATCCGCAGTGATCCCGGTAACTAATATCCGCAATCGGTGATCCCGGTAACTAATATCCGCAGTGATCCCGGTAACTAATATCCGCAATCGGTGATCCTGGTAACTAATATCCGCAATCAGTGATCCCGGTAACTAATATCCGCAATCAGTGATCCCGGTAACTAATATCCGCAGTGATCCCGTTAAATAATATCCGCAATCGTTGATCCCGGAAACTAATATCTGCAATCAGTAATCCCGGTAACTAATATCCGCAATCGGTGATCCCAGTAACTAATATCTGCAATCAGTGATTCCGGTAACTAATATCCGCAATCAGTGATCCCAGTAACTAATATCTGCAGTGATCCCGGAAAATAATATCCACAGTGATTCCGGTAACAAATATCCGCAATCGGTGATCCCGGTAACTAATATCCGCAATCGGTGATCCTGGAAACTAATATCCGCAATCGGTGATCCCGGTAACTAATATCCGCAGTGATCCCGGTAACTAATATCCGCAATCGGTGATCCTGGTAACTAATATCCGCAATCAGTGATCCCGGTAACTAATATCCGCAATCAGTGATCCTGGTAACTAATATCCCCAGTGATCCCGTTAAATAATATCTGCAATCGTTGATCCCGGAAACTAATATCTGCAATCAGTAATCCCGGTAACTAATATCCGCAATCGGTGATCCCAGTAACTAATATCTGCAATCAGTGATCCCGGTAACTAATATCCGCAATCAGTGATCCCGGTAACTAATATCTGCAGTGATCCCGGAAAATAATATCCACAGTGATTCCGATAACAAATATCCGCAATCGGTGATCCCGGTAACTAATATCCGCAATCGGTGATCCTGGAAACTAATATCTGCAATCGGTGATCCCGGTAGCTAATATCCGCAATCGGTGATCCCGGTAAATAATATCTGCAATCAGTGAACCCGGTAACTAATATCCTCAATCGGTGATCCCGGTAACTAATATCTGCAATCAGTGATCCCGGTAACTAATATCTGCATTCAGTGAACCCGGTAACTAATATCCTCAATCGATGATCCTGGTAACTAATATCTGCAATCAGTGATCCCGGTAACTAATATCTGCAATCAGTGAACCCGGTAACTAATATCCGCAATCGGTGATCCCGGTAACTAATATCTGCAATCAGTGAACCCGGTAACTAATATCCTCAATCGGTGATCCCGGTAACTAATATCTGCAATCAGTGATCCCGGTAACTAATATCTGCAATCAGTGAACACGGTAACTAATATCCTCAATCGATGATCCCGGTAACTAATATCTGCAATCAGTGATCACGATAACTAATATCTGCAATCAGTGAACCCGGTAACTAATATCCTCAATCGATGATCCCGGTAACTAATATCTGCAATCAGTGATCCCGGTAACTAATATCTGCAATCAGTGAACCCGGTAACTAATATCCGCAGTGATCCCTGTAACTAATATCCGCAATCGGTGATCTCAGTAACTAATATCCGCAGTGATCCCGGTAACAAATATCTGCAATCAGTGATCCCGGTAACTAATATCCGCAGTGATCCCGGTAACTAATATCCGCAATCGGTGATCCCGGTAACTAATATCTGCAATCAGTGATCCCGGTAACTAATATCCGCAGTGATCACGGTAACTAATATATGCAATCGGTGATCCCGGTAACTAATATCTGCAATCAGTGATCCCGGTAACTAATATCCGCAATCAGTGAACCCGGTAACTAATATCCGCAATCGGTGATCCCGGTAACTAATATCCGCAATCGGTGATCCCGGTAACTAATATCTGCAATCGGTGATCCTGGAAACTAATATCCGCAGTGATCCCGGTAAATAATATCTGCAATCGGTGATCCTGGAAACTAATATCCGCTGTGATCCCGGTAACTAATGTCCGCAATCGGTGATCCCGGTAACTAATATCTGCTATCAGTAATCCCGGTAACTAATATCCGCAATCGGTGATCCCAGTAACTAATATCTGCAATCAGTGATCCCGGTAACTAATATCCGCAATCAGTGATCCCGGTAACTAATATCTGCAGTGATCCAGGAAAATAATATCCACAGTGATTCCGGTAACAAATATCCGCAATCGGTGATCCCGGTAACTAATATCCGCAATCGATGATCCTGGAAACTAATATCCGCAATCGGTGATCCCGGTAACTAATATCCGCAGTGATCCCGGTAACTAATATCCGCAATCGGTGATCCTGGTAACTAATATCTGCAATCAGTGATCCCGGTAACTAATATCCGCAATCAGTGATCCCGGTAACTAATATCCGCAGTGATCCCGGTAAATAATATCTGCAATCGGTGATCCTGGAAACTAATATCCGCTGTGATCCCGGTAACTAATGTCCGCAATCGGTGATCCCGGTAACTAATATCTGCTATCAGTAATCCCGGTAACTAATATCCGCAATCGGTGATCCCAGTAACTAATATCTGCAATCAGTGATCCCGGTAACTAATATCCGCAATCAGTGATCCCGGTAACTAATATCTGCAGTGATCCAGGAAAATAATATCCACAGTGATTCCGGTAACAAATATCCGCAATCGGTGATCCCGGTAACTAATATCCGCAATCGTTGATCCCGGTAACTAATATCCGCAATCGGTGATCCCGGTAACAAATATCCGCAGTGATTCCGGTAACTAATATCCGCAATCCGTGATCCCAGTAACTAATATATGCAATCGGTGATCCCGGTAACTAATATCTGCAATCAGTGATCCCGGTAACTAATATCCGCAATCAGTGAACCCGGTAACTAATATCCGCAATCGGTGATCCCGGTAACTAATATCCGCAATCGGTGATCCCGGTAACTAATATCTGCAATCGGTGATCCTGGAAACTAATATCCGCAGTGATCCCGGTAAATAATATCTGCAATCGGTGATCCTGGAAACTAATATCCGCTGTGATCCCGGTAACTAATGTCCGCAATCGGTGATCCCGGTAACTAATATCTGCTATCAGTAATCCCGGTAACTAATATCCGCAATCGGTGATCCCAGTAACTAATATCTGCAATCAGTGATCCCGGTAACTAATATCCGCAATCAGTGATCCCGGTAACTAATATCTGCAGTGATCCAGGAAAATAATATCCACAGTGATTCCGGTAACAAATATCCGCAATCGGTGATCCCGGTAACTAATATCCGCAATCGATGATCCTGGAAACTAATATCCGCAATCGGTGATCCCGGTAACTAATATCCGCAGTGATCCCGGTAACTAATATCCG
This sequence comes from Pristiophorus japonicus, assembly GCF_044704955.1. Classification (NCBI taxonomy): domain Eukaryota; kingdom Metazoa; phylum Chordata; class Chondrichthyes; family Pristiophoridae; genus Pristiophorus; species Pristiophorus japonicus. The sequence goes on from NW_027252505.1 coordinate 796,098, forward strand.
CAATCGGTGATCCTGGTAACTAATATCTGCAATCAGTGATCCCGGTAACTAATATCCGCAATCAGTGATCCCGGTAACTAATATCCGCAGTGATCCCGGTAAATAATATCTGCAATCGGTGATCCTGGAAACTAATATCCGCTGTGATCCCGGTAACTAATGTCCGCAATCGGTGATCCCGGTAACTAATATCTGCTATCAGTAATCCCGGTAACTAATATCCGCAATCGGTGATCCCAGTAACTAATATCTGCAATCAGTGATCCCGGTAACTAATATCCGCAATCAGTGATCCCGGTAACTAATATCTGCAGTGATCCAGGAAAATAATATCCACAGTGATTCCGGTAACAAATATCCGCAATCGGTGATCCCGGTAACTAATATCCGCAATCGTTGATCCCGGTAACTAATATCCGCAATCGGTGATCCCGGTAACAAATATCCGCAGTGATTCCGGTAACTAATATCCGCAATCCGTGATCCCAGTAACTAATATCTGCAATCAGTGATCGCGGTAACTAATATCCGCAGTGATCCCGGTAACTAATATCTGCAATCAGTGATCCCGGTAACTAATATCTGCAATCGGTGATCCCGGTAACTAATATCTGCAATCAGTGATCCCAGTGACTAATATCCGCAGTGATCCCGGTAACTAGTATCTGCAATCAGTGATCCCAGTAACTAACATATGCAATCGGTGATCCCGGTAACTAATATCTGCAATCGGTGATCCCGGTAACTAATATCCGCAGTGATCCCGGTAACTAATATTCGCAATCGGTGATCCCGGTAACTAATATCTGCAATCAGTGATCCCAGTAACTAATATCCGCAATCGGTGATCCCGGTAACTAACATCTGCAATCAGTGATCCCAGTAACTAATATACGCAATCTGTGATCGCAGAAACTAATATCCGCAATCGGTAATCCCAGTAACTAATATCCGCAATCAGTGATCCCGGTAACTAATATCCGCAATCAGTGATCCCGGTAACTAATATCCAAAATCGGTGATCCCGGTTACTAATATCCGCAGTGATCCTGGTAACTAATATCCGCAAAGGGTGATCCCGGTAACTGATATCCGCAATCGGTGATCCCAGTAACTAATTTCCGCAATCGGTGATGCCAAAAATTAATATCCGCAATCGCCGATCCCGGTAACTAATATCCGCAATCGGTGCTCCCGGTAACTAATATCCGCAGTGATCCCGGTAACTAATATCCGAAATCAATGATCCCGGTAACTAATATCCGAATTCAATGATCCCGGTAACTAATATCCGCAATCGGTGATCCCAGAAACTAATATCTGCAATCAGTGATCCCGGTAACTAATATCTGCAATCGGTAATCCCAGAAACTAATATCTGCAATCGGTGATCCCGGTAACTAATATCCGCTGTGATCCCGGTAACTAATATCCGCAATCGGTGATCCCAGTAACTAATATCTGCAATCAGTAATCCCGGTAACTAATATCCGCAATCGGTGATCTCGGTAACTAATATCTGCAATCAGTGATCCCGGTAACTAATATCCGCAATCGGTGATCCCGGTAACTAATATCTGCAATCAGTAATCCCGGTAACTAATATCCGCAATCGGTGATCCCAGTAACTAATATCTGCAATCAGTGATCCCGGTAACTAATATCTGCAATCGGTGATCCCGGTAACTAATATCCGCAATCGGTGGTCCCGGTAACTAATATCCGCAATCGGTGATCCCGGTAACTAATATCTGCAATCAGTGATCCCGGTAACTAATATCTGCAATCAGTGATCCCGGTAACTAATATCCGCAGTGATCCCGGATAATAATATCCACCGTGATTCCGGTAACAATATCCGCAATCGGTGATCCCAGTAACTCATATCTGCAATAAGTGATCCCAGTAACTAATATCCGCAATCAGCGATCCCGGTAAATAATATCTGCAATCGGTGATCCCGGTAACTAATATCCGCAATCGGTGATCCCAGTAACTAATATCTGCAATCAGTGATCCCGGTAACTAATATCCGCAATCAGTGAACCCGGTAACTAATATCCGCAGTGATCCCGGTAACTAATATCCGTAATCGGTGATCCCGGTAACTAATATCTGCAATCAGTGATCCCGGTAACTAATATCCGCAGTGATCACGCTAATTAATATCCACAATCGGTGATCCTGGAAACTAATATCCGCAGCGATCCCGGTAACTAATATCTGCAATCGGTGATCCCAGAAACTAATATCCGCAATCGGCGATCCCGGTAACTAATGTCCGCAATCAGTGATCCCGGTAACTAATATCTGCTATCAGTGATCCCGGTAACTAATATCTGCAATCGGTGATCCCGGAAACTAATATCCTCAATCGGTGATCCCGGAAACTAATATCCTCAATCAGTGATCCCAGTAACTAATATCCGCAGTGATCCCAGTAACTAATATCCGCAATCGATGATCCCAGAAACTAATATCGGCAATCGGTGATCCCGGTAACTAATATCCACAATCGGTGATCCCAGTAACTAATATCTGCTATCGGTGATCAGGGTAATTCATATCTGCAATCGGTGATCCCGGTAACTAATATCTGCTATCAGTGATCCCGGTAACTAATATCCTCAATCGGTGATCCCAGTAACTAATATCCGCAGTGATCCCGGTAACGAATATCCGCAATCGGTGATCCCAGTAATTAATATCCGCAGTGATCCCGGTAACTAATATCTGCAATCGGTGATCCCAGTAACTAATATCTGCAATCGGTGATCCCGGTAACTAATATCCATTATCTGTGATCCCGGTAACTAATATCCGCAGTGATCCCAGTAACTAATATCTGCAATCAGTGATCCCAGTAACTAATATCTGCAATCGGTGATCCCAGTAACTAATATCTTCAATCAGCGATCTCGCTAACTAATATCTGCAATCGATGATCCCGGTAACTAATATCCGCAATCGGTGATCCCAGTAACTAATATCCGCAATCGCTGATCCCGGTAACTAATATCTGCAATCAGTGATCTCGGTAACTAATATCTGCAATCGATGATCCCAGTAACTAATATCCGCAATCGGTGATCCCGGTAAATAATATCCGCAATCGGTGATCCCGGTAACTAATATCCGCAATCGGTGATCCCAGTCACTAATATCCGCAATCAGTGATCCCGCCAACTAATATCTGTAATCGGTGATCCCGGTAAATAATATCCGCAATCGGTGATCGCAGTAAGTAATATCTGCAATCAATGATCTCGGTAACTAATATCTGCAATCAATGATCCCGCTAACTAATATCCGAAATCGGTGATCCCGGTAACTAATAGCTGCAGTGATCCCGGTAACTAATATCCGCAATCGGTGATCCCACTAACTAATATCCGCAATCGGTGATCCCGGTAACTAATATCCGCAGTGATCCCGGTAACTAATATCTGCAATCGGTGATACGGGTAACTAATATCCGCAATCGGTGATCCCGGTAACTAATATCCGCAGTGATCCCGGTAACTAATATCTGCAATCGGTGATTCGGGTAACTAATATCCGCAATCGGTGATCCCGGTAACTAATATACGCAGTGATCCCGGTAACTAATATCCGCAATCGGTGATCCCGGTAACTAATATCCGCAGTGATCCCGGTAACTAATATCCGCAATCGGTGATCCTGGTAACTAATATCCGCAATCAGTGATCCCGGTAACTAATATCCGCAATCAGTGATCCCGGTAACTAATATCCGCAGTGATCCCGTTAAATAATATCCGCAATCGTTGATCCCGGAAACTAATATCTGCAATCAGTAATCCCGGTAACTAATATCCGCAATCGGTGATCCCAGTAACTAATATCTGCAATCAGTGATTCCGGTAACTAATATCCGCAATCAGTGATCCCAGTAACTAATATCTGCAGTGATCCCGGAAAATAATATCCACAGTGATTCCGGTAACAAATATCCGCAATCGGTGATCCCGGTAACTAATATCCGCAATCGGTGATCCTGGAAACTAATATCCGCAATCAGTGATCCCGGTAACTAATATCCGCAATCAGTGATCCTGGTAACTAATATCCGCAGTGATCCCGTTAAATAATATCTGCAATCGTTGATCCCGGAAACTAATATCTGCAATCAGTAATCCCGGTAACTAATATCCGCAATCGGTGATCCCAGTAACTAATATCTGCAATCAGTGATCCCGGTAACTAATATCCGCAATCAGTGATCCCGGTAACTAATATCTGCAGTGATCCCGGAAAATAATATCCACAGTGATTCCGGTAACAAATATCCGCAATCGGTGATCCCGGTAACTAATATCCGCAATCGGTGATCCTGGAAACTAATATCCGCAATCGGTGATCCCGGTAGCTAATATCCGCAATCGGTGATCCCGGTAAATAATATCTGCAATCAGTGAACCCGGTAACTAATATCCTCAATCGGTGATCCCGGTAACTAATATCTGCAATCAGTGATCCCGGTAACTAATATCTGCATTCAGTGAACCCGGTAACTAATATCCTCAATCGATGATCCTGGTAACTAATATCTGCAATCAGTGATCCCGGTAACTAATATCTGCAATCAGTGAACCCGGTAACTAATATCCTCAATCGATGATCCCGGTAACTAATATCTGCAATCAGTGAACCCGGTAACTAATATCCTCAATCGGTGATCCCGGTAACTAATATCTGCAATCAGTGATCCCGGTAACTAATATCTGCAATCAGTGAACACGGTAACTAATATCCTCAATCGATGATCGCGGTAACTAATATCTGCAATCAGTGATCCCGATAACTAATATCTGCAATCAGTGAACCCGGTAACTAATATCCTCAATCGATGATCCCGGTAACTAATATCTGCAATCAGTGATCCCGGTAACTAATATCTGCAATCAGTGAACCCGGTAACTAATATCCGCAGTGATCCCTGTAACTAATATCCGCAATCGGTGATCCCAGTAACTAATATCCGCAGTGATCCCGGTAACTAATATCTGCAATCAGTGATCCCGGTAACTAATATCCGCAGTGATCCCGGTAACTAATATCCGCAATCGGTGATCCCGGTAACTAATATCTGCAATCAGTGATCCCGGTAACTAATATCCGCAGTGATCACGGTAACTAATATCCGCAATCGGTGATCCCGGTAACTAATATCCGCAGTGATCCCGGTAACTAATATCTGCAATCGGTGATCCGGGTAACTAATATACGCAATCGGTGATCCCGGTAACTAATATCCGCAGTGATCCCGGTAACTAATATCTGCAATCGGTGATCCGGGTAACTAATATCCGCAATCGGTGATCCCGGTAACTAATAGCTGCAGTGATCCCGGTAACTAATATCAGCAATCTGTGATCCCAGTAACTAATATCCGCAATCGGTGATCCCGGTAACTAATATCCGCAGTGATCCCGGTAACTAATATCTGCAATCAGTGATCCGGGTAACTAATATCCGCAATCGGTGATCCCGGTAACTAATATCCGCAGTGATCCCGGTCACTAATATCTGCAATCGGTGATCCGGGTAACTAATATCCGCAATCGGTGATCCCGGTAACTAATATCCGCAGTGATCCCGGTAACTAATATCCGCAATCGGTGATCCCGGTAACTAATATCCGCAGTGATCCCGGTAACTAATATCCGCAATCGGTGATCCTGGTAACTAATATCCGCAATCAGTGATCCCGGTAACTAATATCCGCAATCAGTGATCCCGGTAACTAATATCCGCAGTGATCCCGTTAAATAATATCCGCAATCGTTGATCCCGGAAACTAATATCTGCAATCAGTAATCCCGGTAACTAATATCCGCAATCGGTGATCCCAGTAACTAATATCTGCAATCAGTGATTCCGGTAACTAATATCCGCAATCAGTGATCCCAGTAACTAATATCTGCAGTGATCCCGGAAAATAATATCCACAGTGATTCCGGTAACAAATATCCGCAATCGGTGATCCCGGTAACTAATATCCGCAATCGGTGATCCTGGAAACTAATATCCGCAATCGGTGATCCCGGTAACTAATATCCGCAGTGATCCCGGTAACTAATATCCGCAATCGGTGATCCTGGTAACTAATATCCGCAATCAGTGATCCCGGTAACTAATATCCGCAATCAGTGATCCTGGTAACTAATATCCGCAGTGATCCCGTTAAATAATATCTGCAATCGTTGATCCCGGAAACTAATATCTGCAATCAGTAATCCCGGTAACTAATATCCGCAATCGGTGATCCCAGTAACTAATATCTGCAATCAGTGATCCCGGTAACTAATATCCGCAATCAGTGATCCCGGTAACTAATATCTGCAGTGATCCCGGAAAATAATATCCACAGTGATTCCGGTAACAAATACCCGCAATCGGTGATCCCGGTAACTAATATCCGCAATCGGTGATCCTGGAAACTAATATCCGCAATCGGTGATCCCGGTAGCTAATATCCGCAATCGGTGATCCCGGTAAATAATATCTGCAATCAGTGAACCCGGTAACTAATATCCTCAATCGGTGATCCCGGTAACTAATATCTGCAATCAGTGATCCCGGTAACTAATATCTGCATTCAGTGAACCCGGTAACTAATATCCTCAATCGATGATCCTGGTAACTAATATCTGCAATCAGTGATCCCGGTAACTAATATCTGCAATCAGTGAACCCGGTAACTAATATCCGCAATCGGTGATCCCGGTAACTAATATCTGCAATCAGTGAACCCGGTAACTAATATCCTCAATCGGTAATCCCGGTAACTAATATCTGCAATCAGTGATCCCGGTAACTAATATCTGCAATCAGTGAACAAGGTAACTAATATCCTCAATCGATGATCCCGGTAACTAATATCTGCAATCAGTGATCACGATAACTAATATCTGCAATCAGTGAACCCGGTAACTAATATCCTCAATCGATGATCCCGGTAACTAATATCTGTAATCAGTGATCCCGGTAACTAATATCTGCAATCAGTGATCTCAGTAACTAATATCCGCAGTGATCCCGGTAACAAATATCTGCAATCAGTGATCCCGGTAACTAATATCCGCAGTGATCCCGGTAACTAATATCCGCAATCGGTGATCCCGGTAACTAATATCTGCAATCAGTGATCCCGGTAACTAATATCCGCAGTGATCACGGTAACTAATATCCGCAATCGGTGATCCCGGTAACTAATATCCGCAATCGGTGATCCCGGTAACTAATATCCGCAGTGATCCCGGTAACTAATATATGCAATCGGTGATCCCGGTAACTAATATCTGCAATCAGTGATCCCGGTAACTAATATCCGCAATCAGTGAACCCGGTAACTAATATCCGCAATCGGTGATCCCGGTAACTAATATCCGCAATCGGTGATCCCGGTAACTAATATCTGCAATCGGTGATCCTGGAAACTAATATCCGCAGTGATCCCGGTAACTAATATCTGCAATCGGTGATCCTGGAAACTAATATCCGCTGTGATCCCGGTAACTAATGTCCGCAATCGGTGATCCCGGTAACTAATATCTGCTATCAGTAATCCCGGTAACTAATATCCGCAATCGGTGATCCCAGTAACTAATATCTGCAATCAGTGATCCCGGTAACTAATATCCGCAATCAGTGATCCCGGTAACTAATATCTGCAGTGATCCAGGAAAATAATATCCACAGTGATTCCGGTAACAAATATCCGCAATCGGTGATCCCGGTAACTAATATCCGCAATCGATGATCCTGGAAACTAATATCCGCAATCGGTGATCCCGGTAACTAATATCCGCAGTGATCCCGGTAACTAATATCCGCAATCGGTGATCCTGGTAACTAATATCTGCAATCAGTGATCCCGGTAACTAATATCCGCAATCAGTGATCCCGGTAACTAATATCCGCAGTAATCCCGTTAAATAATATCCGCAATCGTTGATCCCGTAAACTAATATCTGCAATCAGTAATCCCGGTAACTAATATCCGCAATCGGTGATCCCAGTAACTAATATCCGCAATCAGTGATCCCGGTAACTAATATCCGCAATCGGTGATCCCGGTAACTAACATCCGCAATCAGTGATCCCGGTAACTAATATCCGCAATCAGTGATCCCGGTAACTAATATCTGCAATCAGTGATCCCGGTAACTAATATCTGCAGTGATCCCGGAAAATAATATCCACAGCGATTCCGGTAACAAATATCCGCAATCGGTGATCCCGGTAACTAATATCCGCAATTGGTGATCCTGGAAACTAATATCCGCAATCGGTGATCACGGTAGCTAATATCCGCAATCGGTGATCCCGGTAAATAATATCTGCAATCAGTGAACCCGGTAACTAATATCCTCAATCGGTGATCCCGGTAACTAATATCTGCAATCAGTGATCCCGGTAACTAATATCTGCATTCAGTGAACCCGGTAACTAATATCCTCAATCGATGATCCTGGTAACTAATATCTGCAATCAGTGATCCCGGTAACTAATATCTGCAATCAGTGAACCCGGTAACTAATATCCTCAATCGATGATCCCGGTAACTAATATCTGCAATCAGTGAACCCGGTAACTAATATCCTCAATCGGTGATCCCGGTAACTAATATCTGAAATCAGTGATCCCGGGAACTAATATCTGTAATCAGTGAACCCGGTAACTAATATCCTCAATTGATGATCCCGGTAACTAATATCAGCAATCAGTGATCCCGGTAACTAATATCTGCATTCAGTGAACCCGGTAACTAATATCCTCAATCGATGATCCCGGTAACTAATATCTGCAATCAGTGAACCCGGTAACTAATATCCGCAATCGGTGATCCCGGTAACTAATATCTGCAATCAGTGAACCTGGTAACTAATATCCTCAATCGGTGATCCCGGTAACTAATATCTGCAATCAGTGATCCCGGTAACTAATATCTGCAATCAGTGAACGCGGTAACTAATATCCGCAATCGGTGATCCCGGTAACTAATATCTGCAATCAGTGAACCCTGTAACTAATATCCTCAATCGGTGATCCCGGTAACTAATATCTGCAATCAGTGATCCCGGTAACTAATATCTGCAATCAGTGAACGCGGTAGCTAATATCCTCAATCGATGATCCCGGTAACTAATATCTGCAATCAGTGATCCCGGTAACTAATATCTGCAATCAGTGAACCCGGTAACTAATATCCGCAGTGATCCCTGTAACTAATATCCGCAATCGGTGATCCCAGTAACTAATATCCGCAGTGATCCCGGTAACTAATATCTGCAATCAGTGATCCCGGTAACTAATATCCGCAGTGATCCCGGTAACTAATATCCGCAATCGGTGATCCCGGTAACTAATATCTGCAATCAGTGATCCCGGTAACTAATATCCGCAGTGATCACGGTAACTAATATCCGCAATCGGTGATCCCGGTAACTAATATCCGCAATCGGTGATCCCGGTAACTAATATCCGCAATCGGTGATCCCGGTAACTAATATCCGCAGTGATCCCGGTAACTAATATATGCAATCGGTGATCCCGGTAACTAATATCTGCAATCAGTGAACCCGGTAACTAATATCCGCAGTGAACCCGGTAACTAATATCCGCAATCGGTGATCCCGGTAACTAATATCCGCAATCGGTGATCCCGGTAACTAATATCCGCAGTGATCACGGTAACTAATATCTGCAATCGGTGATCCTGGAAACTAATATCCGCAGTGTTCCCGGTAACAAATATCCACAATCGGTGATCCCAGAAACTAATATCTGCAATCGGTGATCCTGGAAACTAATATCCGCAGTGATCACGGTAACTAATATCTGCAATCGGTGATCCTGGAAACTAATATCCGCTGTGATCCCGGTAACTAATGTCCGCAATCGGTGTTCCCGGTAACTAATATCTGCAATCAGTGAACGCGGTAGCTAATATCCTCAATCGATGATCCCGGTAACTAATATCTGCAATCAGTGATCCCGGTAACTAATATCTGCAATCAGTGAACCCGGTAACTAATATCCGCAGTGATCCCTGTAACTAATATCCGCAATCGGTGATCCCAGTAACTAATATCCGCAGTGATCCCGGTAACTAATATCTGCAATCAGTGATCCTGGTAACTAATATCCGCAGTGATCCCGGTAACTAATATCCGCAATCGGTGATCCCGGTAACTAATATCTGCAATCAGTGATCCCGGTAACTAATATCCGCAGTGATCACGGTAAATAATATCCGCAATCGGTGATCCCGGTAACTAATATCCGCAATCGGTGATCCCGGTAACTAATATCCGCAATCGGTGATCCCGGTAACTAATATCCGCAGTGATCCCGGTAACTAATATATGCAATCGGTGATCCCGGTAACTAATATCTGCAATCAGTGAACCCGGTAACTAATATCCGCAGTGAACCCGGTAACTAATATCCGCAATCGGTGATCCCGGTAACTAATATCCGCAATCGGTGATCCCGGTAACTAATATCCGCAGTGATCACGGTAACTAATATCTGCAATCGGTGATCCTGGAAACTAATATCCGCAGTGTTCCCGGTAACAAATATCCACAATCGGTGATCCCAGAAACTAATATCTGCAATCGGTGATCCTGGAAACTAATATCCGCAGTGATCCCGGTAACTAATATATGCAATCGGTGATCCCGGTAACTAATATCTGCAATCAGTGAACCCGGTAACTAATATCCGCAGTGAACCCGGTAACTAATATCCGCAATCGGTGATCCCGGTAACTAATATCCGCAATCGGTGATCCCGGTAACTAATATCCGCAGTGATCACGGTAACTAATATCTGCAATCGGTGATCCTGGAAACTAATATCCGCAGTGTTCCCGGTAACAAATATCCACAATCGGTGATCCCAGAAACTAATATCTGCAATCGGTGATCCTGGAAACTAATATCCGCAGTGATCACGGTAACTAATATCTGCAATCGGTGATCCTGGAAACTAATATCCGCTGTGATCCCGGTAACTAATGTCCGCAATCGGTGATCCCGGTAACTAATATCTGCTATCAGTGATCCCGATAACTAATATCTGCAATTGGTGATCCCGGAAACTAATATCCTCAATCGGTGATCCCGGTAACTAATAGCCGCAGTGATCCCGGTAACTAATATCCACAATCGGTGATCCCGGTAACTAATATCCGCAATCGGTGATCCTGGAAACTAATATCCGCAATCGGTGTTCCTGGAAACTAATATCCACAATCGGTGATCCCAGAAACTAATATCCGCAATCGGCGATCCCGGTAACGAATGTCCGCAATCGGTGATCCCGGTAACTAATATCCGCAATCGATGATCCCAGAAACTAATATCGGCAATCGGTGATTCCGGTAACTAATATCCGCAATCGGTGATCCCAGTAACTAATATCTGCCATCAGTGATCCCGGTAACTAATATCTGCAATCGGTGATCCCGGTAACTAATATCTGCTATCAGTGATCCCGGTAACTAATATCCTCAATCGGTGATCCCAGTAACTAATATCCGCAGTGATCCCGGTAACTAATATCCGCAATCCGTGATCTCAGTAACTAATATCTGCAATCGGTGATCCCGGTAACTAATATCCACAATCGGTGATCCCAGTAACTAATATCCGCAGTGATCCCGGTAACTAATATCCACAATCCGTGATCCCAGTAACTAATATCCGCAATCGGTGATCCCAGTAACTAATATCTGCAATTGGTGATCCCGGTAACTAATATCCATTATCTGTGATCCCGGTAACTAATATCCGCAGTGATCCCAGTAAATAATATCTGCAATCAGTGATCCCGGTAACTAATATCTGCAATCGGTGATCCCAGTAACTAATATCTTCAATCAGCGATCTCGCTAACTAATATCTGCAATCGATGATCCCGGTAACTAATATCCGCAATCGGTGATCCCGGTAACTAATATCCGAAATCGGTGATCCCGGTAACTAATATCCGCAATCGGTGATCCCGGTAACTAATATCTGCAATCGGTGATCCCGGTAAATAATATCCGCAATCGGTGATCCCAGTAACTAATATCTGCAATCAATGATCTCGGTAACTAATATCTGCAATCAATGATCCCGGTAACTAATATCCGCAATCAGTGATCCCGGTAACTAATATCCGCAGTGATCCCGGTAAATAATATCCGCAATCGTTGATCCCGGAAACTAATATCTGCAATCAGTAATCCCGGTAACTAATATCCGCAATCAGTGATCCCGTTAAATAATATCCGCAATCGTTGATCCCGGAAACTAATATCCACAATCGGTGATCCCGGTAACTAATATCCGCAATCGGTGATCCCGGTAACTAATATCCGCAATCGGTGATCCCGGTAACTAATATCCGCAGTGATCCCGGTAACTAATATCCGCAATCGGTGATCCCGGTAACTAATATCCGCAGTGATCCCGGTAACTAATATCCGCAATCGGTGATCCCGGTAACTAATATCCGCAGTGATCCCGGTAACTAATATCCGCAATCGGTGATCCTGGTAACTAATATCCGCAATCAGTGATCCCGGTAACTAATATCCGCAATCAGTGATCCCGGTAACTAATATCCGCAGTGATCCCGTTAAATAATATCCGCAATCGTTGATCCCGGAAACTAATATCTGCAATCAGTAATCCCGGTAACTAATATCCGCAATCGGTGATCCCAGTAACTAATATCTGCAATCAGTGATTCCGGTAACTAATATCCGCAATCAGTGATCCCAGTAACTAATATCTGCAGTGATCCCGGAAAATAATATCCACAGTGATTCCGGTAACAAATATCCGCAATCGGTGATCCCGGTAACTAATATCCGCAATCGGTGATCCTGGAAACTAATATCCGCAATCGGTGATCCCGGTAGCTAATATCCGTAATCGGTGATCCCGGTAAATAATATCTGCAATCAGTGAACCCGGTAACTAATATCCTCAATCGGTGATCCCGGTAACTAATATCTGCAATCAGTGATCCCGGTAACTAATATCTGCATTCAGTGAACCCGGTAACTAATATCCTCAATCGATGATCCTGGTAACTAATATCTGCAATCAGATGTTTCCAGTAGAGTGGATAAGGGAGAACCAGTTGATGTGGTATATTTGGACTTTCAGAAGGCGTTCGACAAGGTCCCACACAAGAGATTGATGTGCAAAGTTAGAGCACATGGGATTGGGGGTAGTGTACTGACATGGATTGAGAACTGGTTGTCAGACAGGAAGCAAAGAGTAGGAGTAAATGGGTACTTTTCAGAATGGCAGGCAGTGACTAGTGGGGTACCGCAGGGTTCTGTGCTGGGGCCCCAGCTGTTTACACTGTACATTAATGATTTAGATGAGGGGATTGAGTGTAGTATCTCCAAGTTTGCGGATGACACTAAGTTGGGTGGCAGTGTGAGCTGCGAGGAGGATGCTGTGAGGCTGCAGAGCGACTTGGATAGGTTAGGTGAGTGGGCAAATGCATGGCAGATGAAGTATAATGTGGATAAATGTGAGGTTATCCACTTTGGTGGTAAAAACAGAGAGACAGACTATTATCTGAATGGTGACAGATTAGGAAAAGGGGAGGTGCAAAGAGACCTGGGTGTCATGGTACATCAGTCATTGAAGGTTGGCATGCAGGTGCAGCAGGCGGTTAAGAAAGCAAATGGCATGTTGGCCTTCATAGCAAGGGGATTTGAGTACAGGGGCAGGGAGGTGTTGCTACAGTTGTACAGGGCATTGGTGAGGCCACACCTGGAGTATTGTGTACAGTTTTGGTCTCCTAACCTGAGGAAGGACATTCTTGCTATTGAGGGAGTGCAGCGAAGGTTCACCAGACTGATTCCCGGGATGGCGGGACTGACCTATCAAGAAAGACTGGATCAACTGGGCTTGTATTCACTGGAGTTCAGAAGAATGAGAGGGGACCTCATAGAAACATATAAAATTCTGACGGGGTTAGACAGGTTAGATGCAGGAAGAATGTTCCCAATGTTGGGGAAGTCCAGAACCAGGGGTCACAGTCTAAGGATAAGGGGTAAGCCATTTAGGACCGAGATGCGGAGGAACTTCTTCACCCAGAGAGTGGTGAACCTGTGGAATTCTCTACCACAGAAAGTTGTTGAGGCCAATTCACTAAATATATTCAAAAAGGAGTTAGATGAGGTCCTTACTGCTAGGGGGATCAAGGGGTATGGCGAGAAAGCAGGAATGGGGTACTGAAGTTGAATGTTCAGCCATGAACTCATTGAATGGCGGTGCAGGCTAGAAGGGCCGAATGGCCTACTCCTGCACCTATTTTCTATGTTTCTATGTTTCTATGTTTCTATCCCGGTAACTAATATCTGCAATCAGTGAACCCGGTAACTAATATCCGCAATCGGTGATCCCGGTAACTAATATCTGCAATCAGTGAACCCGGTAACTAATATCCTCAATCGGTAATCCCGGTAACTAATATCTGCAATCAGTGATCCCGGTAACTAATATCTGCAATCAGTGAACACGGTAACTAATATCCTCAATCGATGATCCCGGTAACTAATATCTGCAATCAGTGATCACGATAACTAATATCTGCAATCAGTGAACCCGGTAACTAATATCCTCAATCGATGATCCCGGTAACTAATATCTGTAATCAGTGATCCCGGTAACTAATATCTGCAATCAGTGAACCCGGTAACTAATATCCGCAGTGATCCCTGTAACTAATATCCGCAATCGGTGATCTCAGTAACTAATATCCGCAGTGATCCCGGTAACAAATATCTGCAATCAGTGATCCCGGTAACTAATATCCGCAGTGATCCCGGTAACTAATATCCGCAATCGGTGATCCCGGTAACTAATATCTGCAATCAGTGATCCCGGTAACTAATATCTGCTGTGATCACGGTAACTAATATCCGCAATCGGTGATCCCGGTAACTAATATCCGCAATCGGTGATCGCGGTAACTAATATCCGCAGTGATCCCGGTAACTAATATATGCAATCGGTGATCCCGGTAACTAATATCTGCAATCAGTGATCCCGGTAACTAATATCCGCAATCAGTGAACCCGGTAACTAATATCCGCAATCGGTGATCCCGGTAACTAATATCCGCAATCGGTGATCCCGGTAACTAATATCTGCAATCGGTGATCCTGGAAACTAATATCCGCAGTGATCCCGGTAACTAATATCTGCAATCGGTGATCCTGGAAACTAATATCCGCTGTGATCCCGGTAACTAATGTCCGCAATCGGTGATCCCGGTAACTAATATCTGCTATCAGTAATCCCGGTAACTAATATCCGCAATCGGTGATCCCAGTAACTAATATCTGCAATCAGTGATCCCGGTAACTAATATCCGCAATCAGTGATCCCGGTAACTAATATCTGCAGTGATCCAGGAAAATAATATCCACAGTGATTCCGGTAACAAATATCCGCAATCGGTGATCCCGGTAACTAATATCCGCAATCGATGATCCTGGAAACTAATATCCGCAATCGGTGATCCCGGTAACTAATATCCGCAGTGATCCCGGTAACTAATATCCGCAATCGGTGATCCTGGTAACTAATATCTGCAATCAGTGATCCCGGTAACTAATATCCGCAATCAGTGATCCCGGTAACTAATATCTGCAGTGATCCCGTTAAATAATATCCGCAATCGTTGATCCCGTAAACTAATATCTGCAATCAGTAATCCCGGTAACTAATATCCGCAATCGGTGATCCCAGTAACTAATATCTGCAATCAGTGATCCCGGTAACTAATATCCGCAATCAGTGATCCCGGTAACTAATATCCGCAATCGGTGATCCCGGTAACTAACATCCGCAATCAGTGATCCCGGTAACTAATATCCGCAATCAGTGATCCCGGTAACTAATATCTGCAATCAGTGATCCCGGTAACTAATATCTGCAGTGATCCCGGAAAATAATATCCACAGCGATTCCGGTAACAAATATCCGCAATCGGTGATCCCGGTAACTAATATCCGCAATTGGTGATCCTGGAAACT
Organism: Pristiophorus japonicus; assembly: GCF_044704955.1. NCBI lineage: Eukaryota > Metazoa > Chordata > Chondrichthyes > Pristiophoridae > Pristiophorus > Pristiophorus japonicus. The sequence continues at coordinate 812,187 of NW_027252505.1, forward strand.
AATATCCGCAATCGGTGATCACGGTAGCTAATATCCGCAATCGGTGATCCCGGTAAATAATATCTGCAATCAGTGAACCCGGTAACTAATATCCTCAATCGGTGATCCCGGTAACTAATATCTGCAATCAGTGATCCCGGTAACTAATATCTGCATTCAGTGAACCCGGTAACTAATATCCTCAATCGATGATCCTGGTAACTAATATCTGCAATCAGTGATCCCGGTAACTAATATCTGCAATCAGTGAACCCGGTAACTAATATCCTCAATCGATGATCCCGGTAACTAATATCTGCAATCAGTGAACCCGGTAACTAATATCCTCAATCGGTGATCCCGGTAACTAATATCTGAAATCAGTGATCCCGGGAACTAATATCTGTAATCAGTGAACCCGGTAACTAATATCCTCAATTGATGATCCCGGTAACTAATATCAGCAATCAGTGATCCCGGTAACTAATATCTGCAATCAGTGAACCCGGTAACTAATATCCGCAATCGGTGATCCCGGTAACTAATATCTGCAATCAGTGAACCTGGTAACTAATATCCTCAATCGGTGATCCCGGTAACTAATATCTGCAATCAGTGATCCCGGTAACTAATATCTGCAATCAGTGAACCCTGTAACTAATATCCTCAATCGGTGATCCCGGTAACTAATATCTGCAATCAGTGATCCCGGTAACTAATATCTGCAATCAGTGAACGCGGTAGCTAATATCCTCAATCGATGATCCCGGTAACTAATATCTGCAATCAGTGATCCCGGTAACTAATATCTGCAATCAGTGAACCCGGTAACTAATATCCGCAGTGATCCCTGTAACTAATATCCGCAATCGGTGATCCCAGTAACTAATATCCGCAGTGATCCCGGTAACTAATATCTGCAATCAGTGATCCCGGTAACTAATATCCGCAGTGATCCCGGTAACTAATATCCGCAATCGGTGATCCCGGTAACTAATATCTGCAATCAGTGATCCCGGTAACTAATATCCGCAGTGATCACGGTAACTAATATCCGCAATCGGTGATCCCGGTAACTAATATCCGCAATCGGTGATCCCGGTAACTAATATCCGCAATCGGTGATCCCGGTAACTAATATCCGCAGTGATCCCGGTAACTAATATATGCAATCGGTGATCCCGGTAACTAATATCTGCAATCAGTGAACCCGGTAACTAATATCCGCAGTGAACCCGGTAACTAATATCCGCAATCGGTGATCCCGGTAACTAATATCCGCAATCGGTGATCCCGGTAACTAATATCCGCAGTGATCACGGTAACTAATATCTGCAATCGGTGATCCTGGAAACTAATATCCGCAGTGTTCCCGGTAACAAATATCCACAATCGGTGATCCCAGAAACTAATATCTGCAATCGGTGATCCTGGAAACTAATATCCGCAGTGATCACGGTAACTAATATCTGCAATCGGTGATCCTGGAAACTAATATCCACTGTGATCCCGGTAACTAATGTCCGCAATCGGTGTTCCCGGTAACTAATATCTGCAATCAGTGAACGCGGTAGCTAATATCCTCAATCGATGATCCCGGTAACTAATATCTGCAATCAGTGATCCCGGTAACTAATATCTGCAATCAGTGAACCCGGTAACTAATATCCGCAGTGATCCCTGTAACTAATATCCGCAATCGGTGATCCCAGTAACTAATATCCGCAGTGATCCCGGTAACTAATATCTGCAATCAGTGATCCTGGTAACTAATATCCGCAGTGATCCCGGTAACTAATATCCGCAATCGGTGATCCCGGTAACTAATATCTGCAATCAGTGATCCCGGTAACTAATATCCGCAGTGATCACGGTAAATAATATCCGCAATCGGTGATCCCGGTAACTAATATCCGCAATCGGTGATCCCGGTAACTAATATCCGCAATCGGTGATCCCGGTAACTAATATCCGCAGTGATCCCGGTAACTAATATATGCAATCGGTGATCCCGGTAACTAATATCTGCAATCAGTGAACCCGGTAACTAATATCCGCAGTGAACCCGGTAACTAATATCCGCAATCGGTGATCCCGGTAACTAATATCCGCAATCGGTGATCCCGGTAACTAATATCCGCAGTGATCACGGTAACTAATATCTGCAATCGGTGATCCTGGAAACTAATATCCGCAGTGTTCCCGGTAACAAATATCCACAATCGGTGATCCCAGAAACTAATATCTGCAATCGGTGATCCTGGAAACTAATATCCGCAGTGATCACGGTAACTAATATCTGCAATCGGTGATCCTGGAAACTAATATCCGCTGTGATCCCGGTAACTAATGTCCGCAATCGGTGATCCCGGTAACTAATATCTGCTATCAGTGATCCCGATAACTAATATCTGCAATTGGTGATCCCGGAAACTAATATCCTCAATCGGTGATCCCGGTAACTAATAGCCGCAGTGATCCCGGTAACTAATATCCACAATCGGTGATCCCGGTAACTAATATCCGCAATCGGTGATCCTGGAAACTAATATCGGCAATCGGTGATTCCGGTAACTAATATCCACAATCGGTGATCCCGGTAACTAATATCCGCAATCGGTGATCCTGGAAACTAATATCCGCAATCGGTGTTCCTGGAAACTAATATCCACAATCGGTGATCCCAGAAACTAATATCCGCAATCGGCGATCCCGGTAACTAATATCCGCAATCGGTGATCCCGGTAACTAATATCCGCAGTGATCCCGGTAACTAATATCCGCAATCGGTGATCCCGGTAACTAATATCCGCAGTGATCCCGGTAACTAATATCCGCAATCGGTGATCCCGGTAACTAATATCCGCAGTGATCCCGGTAACTAATATCCGCAATCGGTGATCCTGGTAACTAATATCCGCAATCAGTGATCCCGGTAACTAATATCTGCAATCGGTGATCCTGGAAACTAATATCCCCAGTGATCCCGTTAAATAATATCTGCAATCGTTGATCCCGGAAACTAATATCTGCAATCAGTAATCCCGGTAACTAATATCCGCAATCGGTGATCCCAGTAACTAATATCTGCAATCAGTGATCCCGGTAACTAATATCCGCAATCAGTGATCCCGGTAACTAATATCTGCAGTGATCCCGGAAAATAATATCCACAGTGATTCCGATAACAAATATCCGCAATCGGTGATCCCGGTAACTAATATCCGCAATCGGTGATCCTGTAAACTAATATCCGCAATCGGTGATCCCGGTAGCTAATATCCGCAATCGGTGATCCCGGTAAATAATATCTGCAATCAGTGAACCCGGTAACTAATATCCTCAATCGGTGATCCCGGTAACTAATATCTGCAATCAGTGATCCCGGTAACTAATATCTGCATTCAGTGAACCCGGTAACTAATATCCTCAATCGATGATCCTGGTAACTAATATCTGCAATCAGTGATCCCGGTAACTAATATCTGCAATCAGTGAACCCGGTAACTAATATCCGCAATCGGTGATCCCGGTAACTAATATCTGCAATCAGTGAACCCGGTAACTAATATCCTCAATCGGTGATCCCGGTAACTAATATCTGCAATCAGTGATCCCGGTAACTAATATCTGCAATCAGTGAACACGGTAACTAATATCCTCAATCGATGATCCCGGTAACTAATATCTGCAATCAGTGATCACGATAACTAATATCTGCAATCAGTGAACCCGGTAACTAATATCCTCAATCGATGATCCCGGTAACTAATATCTGCAATCAGTGATCCCGGTAACTAATATCTGCAATCAGTGAACCCGGTAACTAATATCCGCAGTGATCCCTGTAACTAATATCCGCAATCGGTGATCTCAGTAACTAATATCCGCAGTGATCCCGGTAACAAATATCTGCAATCAGTGATCCCGGTAACTAATATCCGCAGTGATCCCGGTAACTAATATCCGCAATCGGTGATCCCGGTAACTAATATCTGCAATCAGTGATCCCGGTAACTAATATCCGCAGTGATCACGGTAACTAATATCCGCAATCGGTGATCCCGGTAACTAATATCCGCAATCGGTGATCCCGGTAACTAATATCCGCAGTGATCCCGGTAACTAATATATGCAATCGGTGATCCCGGTAACTAATATCTGCAATCAGTGATCCCGGTAACTAATATCCGCAATCAGTGAACCCGGTAACTAATATCCGCAATCGGTGATCCCGGTAACTAATATCCGCAATCGGTGATCCCGGTAACTAATATCTGCAATCGGTGATCCTGGAAACTAATATCCGCAGTGATCCCGGTAAATAATATCTGCAATCGGTGATCCTGGAAACTAATATCCGCTGTGATCCCGGTAACTAATGTCCGCAATCGGTGATCCCGGTAACTAATATCTGCTATCAGTAATCCCGGTAACTAATATCCGCAATCGGTGATCCCAGTAACTAATATCTGCAATCAGTGATCCCGGTAACTAATATCCGCAATCAGTGATCCCGGTAACTAATATCTGCAGTGATCCAGGAAAATAATATCCACAGTGATTCCGGTAACAAATATCCGCAATCGGTGATCCCGGTAACTAATATCCGCAATCGATGATCCTGGAAACTAATATCCGCAATCGGTGATCCCGGTAACTAATATCCGCAGTGATCCCGGTAACTAATATCCGCAATCGGTGATCCTGGTAACTAATATCTGCAATCAGTGATCCCGGTAACTAATATCCGCAATCAGTGATCCCGGTAACTAATATCCGCAGTGATCCCGTTAAATAATATCCGCAATCGTTGATCCCGTAAACTAATATCTGCAATCAGTAATCCCGGTAACTAATATCCGCAATCGGTGATCCCAGTAACTAATATCTGCAATCAGTGATCCCGGTAACTAATATCCGCAATCAGTGATCCCGGTAACTAATATCCGCAATCGGTGATCCCGGTAACTAACATCCGCAATCAGTGATCCCGGTAACTAATATCCGCAATCAGTGATCCCGGTAACTAATATCTGCAATCAGTGATCCCGGTAACTAATATCCGCAATCAGTGAACCCGGTAACTAATATCTGCAGTGATCCCGGAAAATAATATCCACAGCGATTCCGGTAACAAATATCCGCAATCGGTGATCCCGGTAACTAATATCCGCAATTGGTGATCCTGGAAACTAATATCCGCAATCGGTGATCACGGTAGCTAATATCCGCAATCGGTGATCCCGGTAAATAATATCTGCAATCAGTGAACCCGGTAACTAATATCCTCAATCGGTGATCCCGGTAACTAATATCTGCAATTAGTGATCCCGGTAACTAATATCTGCATTCAGTGAACCCGGTAACTAATATCCTCAATCGATGATCCTGGTAACTAATATCTGCAATCAGTGATCCCGGTAACTAATATCTGCAATCAGTGAACCCGGTAACTAATATCCTCAATCGATGATCCCGGTAACTAATATCTGCAATCAGTGAACCCGGTAACTAATATCCTCAATCGGTGATCCCGGTAACTAATATCTGAAATCAGTGATCCCGGGAACTAATATCTGTAATCAGTGAACCCGGTAACTAATATCCTCAATTGATGATCCCGGTAACTAATATCAGCAATCAGTGATCCCGGTAACTAATATCTGCATTCAGTGAACCCGGTAACTAATATCCTCAATCGATGATCCCGGTAACTAATATCTGCAATCAGTGAACCCGGTAACTAATATCCGCAATCGGTGATCCCGGTAACTAATATCTGCAATCAGTGAACCTGGTAACTAATATCCTCAATCGGTGATCCCGGTAACTAATATCTGCAATCAGTGATCCCGGTAACTAATATCTGCAATCAGTGAACGCGGTAACTAATATCCGCAATCGGTGATCCCGGTAACTAATATCTGCAATCAGTGAACCCGGTAACTAATATCCTCAATCGGTGATCCCGGTAACTAATATCTGCAATCAGTGATCCCGGTAACTAATATCTGCAATCAGTGAACGCGGTAACTAATATCCTCAATCGATGATCCCGGTAACTAATATCTGCAATCAGTGATCCCGGTAACTAATATCTGCAATCAGTGAACCCGGTAACTAATATCCGCAGTGATCCCTGTAACTAATATCCGCAATCGGTGATCCCAGTAACTAATATCCGCAGTGATCCCGGTAACTAATATCTGCAATCAGTGATCCCGGTAACTAATATCCGCAGTGATCCCGGTAACTAATATCCGCAATCGGTGATCCCGGTAACTAATATCTGCAATCAGTGATCCCGGTAACTAATATCCGCAGTGATCACGGTAAATAATATCCGCAATCGGTGATCCCGGTAACTAATATCCGCAATCGGTGATCCCGGTAACTAATATCCGCAATCGGTGATCCCGGTAACTAATATCCGCAGTGATCCCGGTAACTAATATATGCAATCGGTGATCCCGGTAACTAATATCCGCAATCGATGATCCCAGAAACTAATATCGGCAATCGGTGATTCCGGTAACTAATATCCGCAATCGGTGATCCCAGTAACTAATATCTGCCATCAGTGATCCCGGTAACTAATATCTGCAATCGGTGATCCCGGTAACTAATATCTGCTATCAGTGATCCCGGTAACTAATATCCTCAATCGGTGATCCCAGTAACTAATATCCGCAGTGATCCCGGTAACTAATATCCGCAATCCGTGATCCCAGTAACTAATATCTGCAATCGGTGATCCCGGTAACTAATATCCACAATCGGTGATCCCAGTAACTAATATCCGCAGTGATCCCGGTAACTAATATCCACAATCCGTGATCCCAGTAACTAATATCCGCAATCGGTGATCCCAGTAACTAATATCTGCAATCGGTGATCCCGGTAACTAATATCCATTATCTGTGATCCCGGTAACTAATATCCGCAATCGGTGATCCCGGTAACTAATATCCGCAATCGGTGATCCCGGTAACTAATATCCGCAATCGGTGATCCCGGTAACTAATATCCGCAGTGATCACGGTAACTAATATCTGCAATCGGTGATCCTGGAAACTAATATCCGCAGTGATCCCGGTAACTAATATCCGCAATCGGTGATCCCGGTAACTAATATCTGCAATCGGTGATCCTGGAAACTAATATCCGCAGTGATCCCGGTAACTAATATCTGCAATCGGTGATCCTGGAAACTAATATCCGCTGTGATCCCGGTAACTAATGTCCGCAATCGGTGATCCCGGTAACTAATATCTGCTATCAGTAATCCCGGTAACTAATATCCGCAATCGGTGATCCCAGTAACTAATATCTGCAATCAGTGATCCCGGTAACTAATATCCGCAATCAGTGATCCCGGTAACTAATATCTGCAGTGATCCAGGAAAATAATATCCACAGTGATTCCGGTAACAAATATCCGCAATCGGTGATCCCGGTAACTAATATCCGCAATCGATGATCCTGGAAACTAATATCCGCAATCGGTGATCCCGGTAACTAATATCCGCAGTGATCCCGGTAACTAATATCCGCAATCGGTGATCCTGGTAACTAATATCTGCAATCAGTGATCCCGGTAACTAATATCCGCAATCAGTGATCCCGGTAACTAATATCCGCAGTGATCCCGTTAAATAATATCCGCAATCGTTGATCCCGGAAACTAATATCTGCAATCAGTAATCCCGGTAACTAATATCCGCAATCGGTGATCCCAGTAACTAATATCTGCAATCAGTGATCCCGGTAACTAATATCCGCAATCAGTGATCCCGGTAACTAATATCCGCAATCGGTGATCCCGGTAACTAACATCCGCAATCAGTGATCCCGGTAACTAATATCTGCAATCAGTGATCCCGGTAACTAATATCTGCAGTGATCCCGGAAAATAATATCCACAGCGATTCCGGTAACAAATATCTGCAATCGGTGATCCCGGTAACTAATATCCGCAATTGGTGATCCTGGAAACTAATATCCGCAATCGGTGATCACGGTAGCTAATATCCGCAATCGGTGATCCCGGTAAATAATATCTGCAATCAGTGAACCCGGTAACTAATATCCTCAATCAGTGATCCCGGTAACTAATATCCGCAATCAGTGATCCTGGTAACTAATATCTGCCATCAGTGATCCCGGTAACTAATATCTGCAATCAGTGATCCCGGTAACTAATATCTGCAGTGATCCCGGAAAATAATATCCACAGCGATTCCGGTAACAAATATCCGCAATCGGTGATCCCGGTAACTAATATCCGCAATTGGTGATCCTGGAAACTAATATCCGCAATCGGTGATCACGGTAGCTAATATCCGCAATCGGTGATCCCGGTAAATAATATCTGCAATCAGTGAACCCGGTAACTAATATCCTCAATCGGTGATCCCGGTAACTAATATCTGCAATCAGTGATCCCGGTAACTAATATCTGCATTCAGTGAACCCGGTAACTAATATCCTCAATCGATGATCCTGGTAACTAATATCTGCAATCAGTGATCCCGGTAACTAATATCTGCAATCAGTGAACCCGGTAACTAATATCCTCAATCGATGATCCCGGTAACTAATATCTGCAATCAGTGAACCCGGTAACTAATATCCTCAATCGGTTATCCCGGTAACTAATATCTGAAATCAGTGATCCCGGGAACTAATATCTGTAATCAGTGAACCCGGTAACTAATATCCTCAATTGATGATCCCGGTAACTAATATCAGCAATCAGTGATCCCGGTAACTAATATCTGCATTCAGTGAACCCGGTAACTAATATCCTCAATCGATGATCCCGGTAACTAATATCTGCAATCAGTGAACCCGGTAACTAATATCCGCAATCGGTGATCCCGGTAACTAATATCTGCAATCAGTGAACCTGGTAACTAATATCCTCAATCGGTGATCCCGGTAACTAATATCTGCAATCAGTGATCCCGGTAACTAATATCTGCAATCAGTGAACGCGGTAACTAATATCCGCAATCGGTGATCCCGGTAACTAATATCTGCAATCAGTGAACCCTGTAACTAATATCCTCAATCGGTGATCCCGGTAACTAATATCTGCAATCAGTGATCCCGGTAACTAATATCTGCAATCAGTGAACGCGGTAGCTAATATCCTCAATCGATGATCCCGGTAACTAATATCTGCAATCAGTGATCCCGGTAACTAATATCTGCAATCAGTGAACCCGGTAACTAATATCCGCAGTGATCCCTGTAACTAATATCCGCAATCGGTGATCCCAGTAACTAATATCCGCAGTGATCCCGGTAACTAATATCTGCAATCAGTGATCCCGGTAACTAATATCCGCAGTGATCCCGGTAACTAATATCCGCAATCGGTGATCCCGGTAACTAATATCTGCAATCAGTGATCCCGGTAACTAATATCCGCAGTGATCACGGTAAATAATATCCGCAATCGGTGATCCCGGTAACTAATATCCGCAATCGGTGATCCCGGTAACTAATATCCGCAGTGATCCCGGTAACTAATATATGCAATCGGTGATCCCGGTAACTAATATCTGCAATCAGTGAACCCGGTAACTAATATCCGCAGTGAACCCGGTAACTAATATCCGCAATCGGTGATCCCGGTAACTAATATCCGCAATCGGTGATCCCGGTAACTAATATCCGCAGTGATCACGGTAACTAATATCTGCAATCGGTGATCCTGGAAACTAATATCCGCAGTGTTCCCGGTAACAAATATCCACAATCGGTGATCCCAGAAACTAATATCTGCAATCGGTGATCCTGGAAACTAATATCCGCAGTGATCACGGTAACTAATATCTGCAATCGGTGATCCTGGAAACTAATATCCGCTGTGATCCCGGTAACTAATGTCCGCAATCGGTGATCCCGGTAACTAATGTCTGCTATCAGTGATCCCGATAACTAATATCTGCAATTGGTGATCCCGGAAACTAATATCCTCAATCGGTGATCCCGGTAACTAATAGCCGCAGTGATCCCGGTAACTAATATCCACAATCGGTGATCCCGGTAACTAATATCCGCAATCGGTGATCCTGGAAACTAATATCCGCAATCGGTGTTCCTGGAAACTAATATCCACAATCGGTGATCCCAGAAACTAATATCCGCAATCGGCGATCCCGGTAACGAATGTCCGCAATCGGTGATCCCGGTAACTAATATCCGCAATCGATGATCCCAGAAACTAATATCGGCAATCGGTGATTCCGGTAACTAATATCCGCAATCGGTGATCCCAGTAACTAATATCTGCCATCAGTGATCCCGGTAACTAATATCTGCAATCGGTGATCCCGGTAACTAATATCTGCTATCAGTGATCCCGGTAACTAATATCCTCAATCGGTGATCCCAGTAACTAATATCCGCAGTGATCCCGGTAACTAATATCCGCAATCCGTGATCCCAGTAACTAATATCTGCAATCGGTGATCCCGGTAACTAATATCCACAATCGGTGATCCCAGTAACTAATATCCGCAGTGATCCCGGTAACTAATATCCACAATCCGTGATCCCAGTAACTAATATCCGCAATCGGTGATCCCAGTAACTAATATCTGCAATCGGTGATCCCGGTAACTAATATCCATTATCTGTGATCCCGGTAACTAATATCCGCAGTGATACCAGTAAATAATATCTGCAATCAGTGATCCCGGTAACTAATATCTGCAATCGGTGATCCCAGTAACTAATATCTTCAATCAGCGATCTTGCTAACTAATATCTGCAATCGATGATCCCGGTAACTAATATCCGCAATCGGTGATCCCGGTAACCAATATCCGAAATCGGTGATCCCGGTAACTAATATCCGCAATCGGTGATCCCGGTAACTAATATCTGCAATCGGTGATCCCGGTAAATAATATCCGCAATCGGTGATCCCAGTAACTAATATCTGCAATCAATGATCTCGGTAACTCATATCTGCAATCAATGATCCCGGTAACTAATATCCGAAATCGGTGATCCCGGTAACTAATAGCCGCAGTGATCCCGGTAACTAATATCCGCAATCGGTGATCCCAGTAATTAATATCCGCAATCGGTGATCCCGGTAACTAATATCCGCAGTGATCCCGGTAACTAATATCTGCAATCGGTGATCCCGGTAACTAATATCCGCAATCGGTGATCCCAGTAACTAATATCCACAGTGATCCCGGTAACTAATATCTGCAATCGGTGATCCTGGTAACTAATAGCTGCAGTGATCCCGGTAACTAATATCCGCAATCAGTGATCCCGGTAACTAATATCCGCACTGATCCCGGTAAATAATATCCGCAATCGTTGATCCCGGAAACTAATATCTGCAATCAGTAATCCCGGTAACTAATATCCGCAATCAGTGATCCCGTTAAATAATATCCGCACTCGTTGATCCCGGAAACTAATATCCACAATCGGTGATCCCGGTAACTAATATCCGCAATCGGTGATCCCGGTAACTAATATCCGCAATCGGTGATCCCGGTAACTAATATCCGCAGTGATCCCGGTAACTAATATCCGCAATCGGTGATCCCGGTAACTAATATCCGCAGTGATCCCGGTAACTAATATCCGCAATCGGTGATCCCGGTAACTAATATCCGCAGTGATCCCGGTAACTAATATCCGCAATCGGTGATCCTGGTAACTAATATCCGCAATCAGTGATCCCGGTAACTAATATCCGCAATCAGTGATCCCGGTAACTAATATCCGCAGTGATCCCGTTAAATAATATCCGCAATCGTTGATCCCGGAAACTAATATCTGCAATCAGTAATCCCGGTAACTAATATCCGCAATCGGTGATCCCAGTAACTAATATCTGCAATCAGTGATTCCGGTAACTAATATCCGCAATCAGTGATCCCAGTAACTAATATCTGCAGTGATCCCGGAAAATAATATCCACAGTGATTCCGGTAACAAATATCCGCAATCGGTGATCCCGGTAACTAATATCCGCAATCGGTGATCCTGGAAACTAATATCCGCAATCGGTGATCCCGGTAACTAATATCCGCAGTGATCCCGGTAACTAATATCCGCAATCGGTGATCCTGGTAACTAATATCCGCAATCAGTGATCCCGGTAACTAATATCCGCAATCAGTGATCCTGGTAACTAATATCCGCAGTGATCCCGTTAAATAATATCTGCAATCATTGATCCCGGAAACTAATATCTGCAATCAGTAATCCCGGTAACTAATATCCGCAATCGGTGATCCCAGTAACTAATATCTGCAATCAGTGATCCCGGTAACTAATATCCGCAATCAGTGATCCCGGTAACTAATATCTGCAGTGATCCCGGAAAATAATATCCACAGTGATTCCGCTAACAAATATCCGCAATCGGTGATCCCGGTAACTAATATCCGCAATCGGTGATCCTGGAAACTAATATCCGCAATCGGTGATCCCGGTAGCTAATATCCGCAATCGGTGATCCCGGTAAATAATATCTGCAATCAGTGAACCCGGTAACTAATATCCTCAATCGGTGATCCCGGTAACTAATATCTGCAATCAGTGATCCCGGTAACTAATATCTGCATTCAGTGAACCCGGTAACTAATATCCTCAATCGATGATCCTGGTAACTAATATCTGCAATCAGTGATCCCGGTAACTAATATCTGCAATCAGTGAACCCGGTAACTAATATCCGCAATCGGTGATCCCGGTAACTAATATCTGCAATCAGTGAACCCGGTAACTAATATCCTCAATCGGTGATCCCGGTAACTAATATCTGCAATCAGTGATCCCGGTAACTAATATCTGCAATCAGTGAACACGGTAACTAATATCCTCAATCGATGATCCCGGTAACTAATATCTGCAATCAGTGATCACGATAACTAATATCTGCAATCAGTGAACCCGGTAACTAATATCCTCAATCGATGATCCCGGTAACTAATATCTGCAATCAGTGATCCCGGTAACTAATATCTGCAATCAGTGAACCCGGTAACTAATATCCGCAGTGATCCCTGTAACTAATATCCGCAATCGGTGATCTCAGTAACTAATATCCGCAGTGATCCCGGTAACAAATATCTGCAATCAGTGATCCCGGTAACTAATATCCGCAGTGATCCCGGTAACTAATATCCGCAATCGGTGATCCCGGTAACTAATATCTGCAATCAGTGATCCCGGTAACTAATATCCGCAGTGATCACGGTAACTAATATCCGCAATCGGTGATCCCGGTAACTAATATCCGCAATCGGTGATCCCGGTAACTAATATCCGCAATCGGTGATCCCGGTAACTAATATCCGCAATCGGTGATCCTGGAAACTAATATCCGCAATCGGTGATCCCGGTAGCTAATATCCGCAATCGGTGATCCCGGTAAATAATATCTGCAATCAGTGAACCCGGTAACTAATATCCTCAATCGGTGATCCCGGTAACTAATATCTGCAATCAGTGATCCCGGTAAATAATATCTGCATTCAGTGAACCCGGTAACTAATATCCTCAATCGATGATCCTGGTAACTAATATCTGCAATCAGTGATCCCGGTAACTAATATCTGCAATCAGTGAACCCGGTAACTAATATCCGCAATCGGTGATCCCGGTAACTAATATCTGCAATCAGTGAACCCGGTAACTAATATCCTCAATCGGTGATCCCGGTAACTAATATCTGCAATCAGTGATCCCGGTAACTAATATCTGCAATCAGTGAACACGGTAACTAATATCCTCAATCGATGATCCCGGTAACTAATATCTGCAATCAGTGATCACGATAACTAATATCTGCAATCAGTGAACCCGGTAACTAATATCCTCAATCGATGATCCCGGTAACTAATATCTGCAATCAGTGATCCCGGTAACTAATATCTGCAATCAGTGAACCCGGTAACTAATATCCGCAGTGATCCCTGTAACTAATATCCGCAATCGGTGATCTCAGTAACTAATATCCGCAGTGATCCCGGTAACAAATATCTGCAATCAGTGATCCCGGTAACTAATATCCGCAGTGATCCCGGTAACTAATATCCGCAATCGGTGATCCCGGTAACTAATATCTGCAATCAGTGATCCCGGTAACTAATATCCGCAGTGATCACGGTAACTAATATCCGCAATCGGTGATCCCGGTAACTAATATCCGCAATCGGTGATCCCGGTAACTAATATCCGCAATCGGTGATCCCGGTAACTAATATCCGCAGTGATCCCGGTAACTAATATATGCAATCGGTGATCCCGGTAACTAATATCTGCAATCAGTGATCCCGGTAACTAATATCCGCAATCAGTGAACCCGGTAACTAATATCCGCAATCGGTGATCCCGGTAACTAATATCCGCAATCGGTGATCCCGGTAACTAATATCTGCAATCGGTGATCCTGGAAACTAATATCCGCAGTGATCCCGGTAAATAATATCTGCAATCGGTGATCCTGGAAACTAATATCCGCTGTGATCCCGGTAAATAATATCCGCAATCGGTGATCCCAGTAACTAATATCTGCAATCAATGATCTCGGTAACTAATATCTGCAATCAATGATCCCGGTAACTAATATCCGAAATCGGTGATCCCGGTAACTAATAGCCGCAGTGATCCCGGTAACTAATATCCGCAATCGGTGATCCCAGTAATTAATATCCGCAATCGGTGATCCCGGTAACTAATATCCGCAGTGATCCCGGTAACTAATATCTGCAATCGGTGATCCCGGTAACTAATATCCGCAATCGGTGATCCCAGTAACTAATATCCACAGTGATCCCGGTAACTAATATCTGCAATCGGTGATCCTGGTAACTAATAGCTGCAGTGATCCCGGTAACTAATATCCGCAATCAGTGATCCCGGTAACTAATATCCGCAGTGATCCCGGTAAATAATATCCGCAATCGTTGATCCCGGAAACTAATATCTGCAATCAGTAATCCCGGTAACTAATATCCGCAATCAGTGATCCCGTTAAATAATATCCGCAATCGTTGATCCCGGAAACTAATATCCACAATCGGTGATCCCGGTAACTAATATCCGCAATCGGTGATCCCGGTAACTAATATCCGCAATCGGTGATCCCGGTAACTAATATCCGCAGTGATCCCGGTAACTAATATCCGCAATCGGTGATCCCGGTAACTAATATCCGCAGTGATCCCGGTAACTAATATCCGCAATCGGTGATCCCGGTAACTAATATCCGCAGTGATCCCGGTAACTAATATCCGCAATCGGTGATCCTGGTAACTAATATCCGCAATCAGTGATCCCGGTAACTAATATCCGCAATCAGTGATCCCGGTAACTAATATCCGCAGTGATCCCGTTAAATAATATCCGCAATCGTTGATCCCGGAAACTAATATCTGCAATCAGTAATCCCGGTAACTAATATCCGCAATCGGTGATCCCAGTAACTAATATCTGCAATCAGTGATTCCGGTAACTAATATCCGCAATCAGTGATCCCAGTAACTAATATCTGCAGTGATCCCGGAAAATAATATCCACAGTGATTCCGGTAACAAATATCCGCAATCGGTGATCCCGGTAACTAATATCCGCAATCGGTGATCCTGGAAACTAATATCCGCAATCGGTGATCCCGGTAACTAATATCCGCAGTGATCCCGGTAACTAATATCCGCAATCGGTGATCCTGGTAACTAATATCCGCAATCAGTGATCCCGGTAACTAATATCCGCAATCAGTGATCCTGGTAACTAATATCCGCAGTGATCCCGTTAAATAATATCTGCAATCATTGATCCCGGAAACTAATATCTGCAATCAGTAATCCCGGTAACTAATATCCACAATCGGTGATCCCAGTAACTAATATCTGCAATCAGTGATCCCGGTAACTAATATCCGCAATCAGTGATCCCGGTAACTAATATCTGCAGTGATCCCGGAAAATAATATCCACAGTGATTCCGATAACAAATATCCGCAATCGGTGATCCCGGTAACTAATATCCGCAATCGGTGATCCTGGAAACTAATATCCGCAATCGGTGATCCCGGTAGCTAATATCCGCAATCGGTGATCCCGGTAAATAATATCTGCAATCAGTGAACCCGGTAACTAATATCCTCAATCGGTGATCCCGGTAACTAATATCTGCAATCAGTGATCCCGGTAACTAATATCTGCATTCAGTGAACCCGGTAACTAATATCCTCAATCGATGATCCTGGTAACTAATATCTGCAATCAGTGATCCCGGTAACTAATATCTGCAATCAGTGAACCCGGTAACTAATATCCGCAATCGGTGATCCCGGTAACTAATATCTGCAATCAGTGAACCCGGTAACTAATATCCTCAATCGGTGATCCCGGTAACTAATATCTGCAATCAGTGATCCCGGTAACTAATATCTGCAATCAGTGAACACGGTAACTAATATCCTCAATCGATGATCCCGGTAACTAATATCTGCAATCAGTGATCACGATAACTAATATCTGCAATCAGTGAACCCGGTAACTAATATCCTCAATCGATGATCCCGGTAACTAATATCTGCAATCAGTGATCCCGGTAACTAATATCTGCAATCAGTGAACCCGGTAACTAATATCCGCAGTGATCCCTGTAACTAATATCCGCAATCGGTGATCTCAGTAACTAATATCCGCAGTGATCCCGGTAACAAATATCTGCAATCAGTGATCCCGGTAACTAATATCCGCAGTGATCCCGGTAACTAATATCCGCAATCGGTGATCCCGGTAACTAATATCTGCAATCAGTGATCCCGGTAACTAATATCCGCAGTGATCACGGTAACTAATATCCGCAATCGGTGATCCCGGTAACTAATATCCGCAATCGGTGATCCCGGTAACTAATATCCGCAATCGATGATCCCGGTAACTAATATCCGCAGTGATCCCGGTAACTAATATATGCAATCGGTGATCCCGGTAACTAATATCTGCAATCAGTGATCCCGGTAACTAATATCCGCAATCAGTGAACCCGGTAACTAATATCCGCAATCGGTGATCCCGGTAACTAATATCCGCAATCGGTGATCCCGGTAACTAATATCTGCAATCGGTGATCCTGGAAACTAATATCCGCAGTGATCCCGGTAAATAATATCTGCAATCGGTGATCCTGGAAACTAATATCCGCTGTGATCCCGGTAACTAATGTCCGCAATCGGTGATCCCGGTAACTAATATCTGCTATCAGTAATCCCGGTAACTAATATCCGCAATCGGTGATCCCAGTAACTAATATCTGCAATCAGTGATCCCGGTAACTAATATCCGCAATCAGTGATCCCGGTAACTAATATCTGCAGTGATCCAGGAAAATAATATCCACAGTGATTCCGGTAACAAATATCCGCAATCGGTGATCCCGGTAACTAATATCCGCAATCGATGATCCTGGAAACTAATATCCGCAATCGGTGATCCCGGTAACTAATATCCGCAGTGATCCCGGTAACTAATATCCGCAATCGGTGATCCTGGTAACTAATATCTGCAATCAGTGATCCCGGTAACTAATATCCGCAATCAGTGATCCCGGTAACTAATATCCACAGTGATCCCGTTAAATAATATCCGCAATCGTTGATCCCGTAAACTAATATCTGCAATCAGTAATCCCGGTAACTAATATCCGCAATCGGTGATCCCAGTAACTAATATCTGCAATCAGTGATCCCGGTAACTAATATCCGCAATCAGTGATCCCGGTAACTAATATCCGCAATCGGTGATCCCGGTAACTAACATCCGCAATCAGTGATCCCGGTAACTAATATCCGCAATCAGTGATCCCGGTAACTAATATCTGCAATCAGTGATCCCGGTAACTAATATCTGCAGTGATCCCGGAAAATAATATCCACAGCGATTCCGGTAACAAATATCCGCAATCGGTGATCCCGGTAACTAATATCCGCAATTGGTGATCCTGGAAACTAATATCCGCAATCGGTGATCACGGTAGCTAATATCCGCAATCGGTGATCCCGGTAAATAATATCTGCAATCAGTGAACCCGGTAACTAATATCCTCAATCGGTGATCCCGGTAACTAATATCTGCAATCAGTGATCCCGGTAACTAATATCTGCATTCAGTGAACCCGGTAACTAATATCCTCAATCGATGATCCTGGTAACTAATATCTGCAATCAGTGATCCCGGTAACTAATATCTGCAATCAGTGAACCCGGTAACTAATATCCTCAATCGATGATCCCGGTAACTAATATCTGCAATCAGTGAACCCGGTAACTAATATCCTCAATCGGTGATCCCGGTAACTAATATCTGAAATCAGTGATCCCGGGAACTATTATCTGTAATCAGTGAACCCGGTAACTAATATCCTCAATTGATGATCCCGGTAACTAATATCAGCAATCAGTGATCCCGGTAACTAATATCTGCATTCAGTGAACCCGGTAACTAATATCCTCAATCGATGATCCCGGTAACTAATATCTGCAATCAGTGAACCCGGTAACTAATATCCGCAATCGGTGATCCCGGTAACTAATATCTGCAATCAGTGAACCTGGTAACTAATATCCTCAATCGGTGATCCCGGTAACTAATATCTGCAATCAGTGATCCCGGTAACTAATATCTGCAATCAGTGAACGCGGTAACTAATATACGCAATCGGTGATCCCGGTAACTAATATCTGCAATTAGTGAACCCGGTAACTAATATCCTCAATCGGTGATCCCGGTAACTAATATCTGCAATCAGTGATCCCGGTAACTAATATCTGCAATCAGTGAACCCGGTAACTAATATCCTCAATCGATGATCCCGGTAACTAATATCTGCAATCAGTGATCCCGGTAACTAATATCTGCAATCAGTGAACCCGGTAACTAATATCCGCAGTGATCCCTGTAACTAATATCCGCAATCGGTGATCCCAGTAACTAATATCCGCAGTGATCCCGGGAACTAATATCTGCAATCAGTGATCCCGGTAACTAATATCCGCAGTGATCCCGGTAACTAATATCCGCAATCGGTGATCCCGGTAACTAATATCTGCAATCAGTGATCCCGGTAACTAATATCCGCAGTGATCACGGTAAATAATATGCGCAATCGGTGATCCCGGTAACTAATATCCGCAATCGGTGATCCCGGTAACTAATATCCGCAATCGGTGATCCCGGTAACTAATATCCGCAGTGATCCCGGTAACTAATATATGCAATCGGTGATCCCGGTAACTAATATCTGCAATCAGTGAACCCGGTAACTAATATCCGCAGTGAACCCGGTAACTAATATCCGCAATCGGTGATCCCGGTAACTAATATCCGCAATCGGTGATCCCGGTAACTAATATCCGCAGTGATCACGGTAACTAATATCTGCAATCGGTGATCCTGGAAACTAATATCCGCAGTGATCCCGGTAACAAATATCCACAATCGGTGATCCCAGAAACTAATATCTGCAATCGGTGATCCTGGAAACTAATATCCGCAGTGATCACGGTAACTAATATCTGCAATCGGTGATCCTGGAAACTAATATCCGCTGTGATCCCGGTAACTAATGTCCGCAATCGGTGATCCCGGTAACTAATATCTGCTATCAGTGATCCCGGTAACTAATATCTGCAATTGGTGATCCCGGAAACTAATATCCTCAATCGGTGATCCCGGTAACTAATAGCCGCAGTGATCCCGGTAACTAATATCCACAATCGGTGATCCCGGTAACTAATATCCGCAATCGGTGATCCTGGAAACTAATATCCGCAATCGGTGTTCCTGGAAACTAATATCCACAATCGGTGATCCCAGAAACTAATATCCGCAATCGGCGATCCCGGTAACGAATGTCCGCAATCGGTGATCCCGGTAACTAATATCCGCAATCGATGATCCCAGAAACTAATATCGGCAATCGGTGATTCCGGTAACTAATATCCGCAATCGGTGATCCCAGTAACTAATATCTGCTATCAGTGATCCCGGTAACTAATATCTGCAATCGGTGATCCCGGTAACTAATATCTGCTATCAGTGATCCCGGTAACTAATATCCTCAATCGGTGATCCCAGTAACTAATATCCGCAGTGATCCCGGTAACTAATATCCGCAATCCGTGATCCCAGTAACTAATATCTGCAATCGGTGATCCCGGTAACTAATATCCGCAATCGGTGATCCCAGTAACTAATATCCGCAGTGATCCCGGTAACTAATATCCACAATCCGTGATCACAGTAACTAATATCCGCAATCGGTGATCCCAGTAACTAATATCTGCAATCGGTGATCCCGGTAACTAATATCCATTATCTGTGATCCCGGTAACTAATATCCGCAGTGATCCCAGTAACTAATATCTGCAATCAGTGATCCCGGTAACTAATATCTGCAATCGGTGATCCCAGTAACTAATATCTTCAATCAGCGATCTCGCTAACTAATATCTGCAATCGATGATCCCAGTAACTTATATCCGCAATCGGTGATCCCGGTAACTAATATCCGAAATCGGTGATCCCGGTAACTAATATCTGCAATCGGTGATCCCGGTAAATAATATCCGCAATCGGTGATCCCAGTAACTAATATCTGCAATCAATGATCTCGGTAACTAATATCTGCAATCAATGATCCCGGTAACTAATATCCGAAATCGGTGATCCCGGTAACTAATAGCCGCAGTGATCCCGGTAACTAATATCCGCAATCGGTGATCCCAGTAACTAATATCCGCAATCGGTGATCCCGGTAACTAATATCCGCAGTGATCCCGGTAACTAATATCTGCAATCGGTGATCCCGGTAACTAATATCCGCAATCGGTGATCCCAGTAACTAATATCCACAGTGATCCCGGTAACTAATATCCGCAATCGGTGATCCTGGTAACTAATAGCTGCAGTGATCCCGGTAACTAATATCCGCAATCAGTGATCCCGGTAACTAATATCCGCAGTGATCCCGGTAAATAATATCCGCAATCGTTGATCCCGGAAACTAATATCTGCAATCAGTAATCCCGGTAACTAATATCCGCAATCAGTGATCCCGTTAAATAATATCCGCAATCGTTGATCCCGGAAACTAATATCCACAATCGGTGATCCCGGTAACTAATATCCGCAATCGGTGATCCCGGTAACTAATATCCGCAATCGGTGATCCCGGTAACTAATATCCGCAGTGATCCCGGTAACTAATATCCGCAATCGGTGATCCCGGTAACTAATATCCGCAATCGGTGATCCCGGTAACTAATATCCGCAGTGATCCCGGTAACTAATATCCGCAATCGGTGATCCCGGTAACTAATATCCGCAGTGATCCCGGTAGCTAATATCCACAATCGGTGATCCCAGCAACTAATATCTGCTATCAGTGATCCCGGTAACTAATATCCACAATCAGTGATCCCGGTAACTGATATCTGCAATCGGTGATCCCAGTAACTAATATCCGCAATCGGTGATCCCGGTAATTAATATCAGTGATCCCAGTAACTAATATCTGCAGTGATCCTGGTAACTAATATCCGCATTCGGTGATCCCAGTAACTAATATCTGCAGTTATCCCGGTAACTAACATCTGTAATCAGTGATACCGGTAACTAATATCTGCAATCAGTGATCCCAGTAACTAACATCAGTGATCCCAGGAACTAATATCTGCAATCAGTGATCCCGGTAACTAATATCTGCAATCAGTGATCCCGGTAACTAATATCTGCAATCGGTGATCCCAGTAACTAATATCAGTGATCCCAGTAACTAATATCTGCAGTGATCCCGGTAACTAATATCCGCATTCGGTGATCCCGGTAACTAATATCAGTGATCCCAGTAACTAATATCTGCAGTGATCCCGGTAACTAATATCCGCATTCGGTGATCCAGGTAACTAATATCAGTGATCCCAGTGACTAATATCTGCAAACAGTGATCCCGGTAACTAATATCCGCAGTGATCCCGGTAACTAATATCCGCAATCGGTGATCCAGGTAACTAATATCAGTGATCCCAGTAACTAATATCTGCAATCAGTGATCCTCTGTAACTAATACCGGCTATCGATGAAACCGGTAACTAATATCGGCAATCAGTGATCCCGGTCACTAATATCTGCAATCAGTGATCCCGGTAACTAATATCTGCAGTGATCCCGGAAAATAATATCCACAGTGATTCCGGTAACAAATATCCGCAATCGGTGATCCCGGTAACTAATATCCGCAATCGGTGATCCTGGAAACTAATATCCGCAATCGGTGATCCCGGTAGCTAATATCCGCAATCGGTGATCCCGGTAAATAATATCTGCAATCAGTGAACCCGGTAACTAATATCCTCAATCGGTGATCCCGGTAACTAATATCTGCAATCAGTGATCCCGGTAACTAATATCTGCATTCAGTGAACCCGGTAACTAATATCCTCAATCGATGATCCTGGTAACTAATATCTGCAA
The DNA here is from genome assembly GCF_044704955.1 of Pristiophorus japonicus. NCBI lineage: Eukaryota > Metazoa > Chordata > Chondrichthyes > Pristiophoridae > Pristiophorus > Pristiophorus japonicus. The sequence goes on from NW_027252505.1 coordinate 834,704, forward strand.
TCAGTGAACCCGGTAACTAATATCTGCAATCAGTGAACCCGGTAACTAATATCCTCAATCGATGATCCCGGTAACTAATATCTGCAATCAGTGAACCCGGTAACTAATATCCTCAATCGGTGATCCCGGTAACTAATATCTGAAATCAGTGATCCCGGGAACTAATATCTGCAATCAGTGAACCCGGTAACTAATATCCTCAATCGATGATCCCGGTAACTAATATCTGCAATCAGTGGTCCCGGTAACTAATATCTGCATTCAGTGAACCCGGTAACTAATATCCTCAATCGATGATCCCGGTAACTAATATCTGCAATCAGTGAACCCGGTAACTAATATCCGCAATCGGTGATCCCGGTAACTAATATCTGCAATCAGTGAACCCGGTAACTAATATCCTCAATCGGTGATCCCGGTAACTAATATCTGCAATCAGTGATCCCGGTAACTAATATCTGCAATCAGTGAACGCGGTAACTAATATCCTCAATCGATGATCCCGGTAACTAATATCTGCAATCAGTGATCCCGATAACTAATATCTGCAATCAGTGAACCCGGTAACTAATATCCTCAATCGATGATCCCCGTAACTAATATCTGCAATCAGTGATCCCGGTAACTAATATCTGCATTCAGTGAACCCGGTAACTAATATCCTCAATCGATGATCCCGGTAACTAATATCTGCAATCAGTGAACCCGGTAACTAATATCCGCAATCGGTGATCCCGGTAACTAATATCTGCAATCAGTGAACCCGGTAACTAATATCCTCAATCGGTTATCCCGGTAACTAATATCTGCAATCAGTGATCCCGGTAACTAATATCTGCAATCAGTGAACGCGGTAACTAATATCCTCAATCGATGATCCCGGTAACTAATATCTGCAATCAGTGATCCCGATAACTAATATCTGCAATCAGTGAACCCGGTAACTAATATCCTCAATCGATGATCCCGGGAACTAATATCTGCAATCAGTGATCCCGGTAACTAATATCTGCAATCAGTGAACCCGGTAACTAATATCCGCAGTGATCCCTGTAACTAATATCCGCAATCGGTGATCCCAGTAACTAATATCCGCAGTGATCCCGGTAACTAATATCTGCAATCAGTGATCCCGGTAACTAATATCCGCAGTGATCCCGGTAACTAATATCCGCAATCGGTGATCCCGGTAACTAATATCTGCAATCAGTGATCCCGGTAACTAATATCCGCAGTGATCACGGTAACTAATATCCGCAATCGGTGATCCCGGTAACTAATATCTGCAATCAGTGATCCCGGTAACTAATATCTGCAATCAGTGAACGCGGTAACTAATATCCGCAATCGGTGATCCCGGTAACTAATATCTGCAATCAGTGAACCCGGTAACTAATATCCTCAATCGGTGATCCCGGTAACTAATATCTGCAATCAGTGATCCCGGTAACTAATATCTGCAATCAGTGAACCCGGTAACTAATATCCGCAGTGATCCCTGTAACTAATATCCGCAATCGGTGATCCCAGTAACTAATATCCGCAGTGATCCCAGTAACTAATATCTGCAATCAGTGATCCCGGTAACTAATATCCGCAGTGATCACGGTAAATAATATCCGCAATCGGTGATCCCGGTAACTAATATCCGCAATCGGTGATCCCGGTAACTAATATCCGCAATCGGTGATCCCAGTAACTAATATCCGCAGTGATCCCGGTAACTAATATATGCAATCGGTGATCCCGGTAACTAATATCTGCAATCTGTGATCCCGGTAACTAATATCTGCAATCAGTGAACCCGGTAACTAATATCCGCAGTGAACCCGGTAACTAATATCCGCAATCGGTGATCCCGGTAACTAATATCCGCAGTGATCACGGTAACTAATATCTGCAATTGGTGATCCTGGAAACTAATATCCGCAGTGATCCCAGTAACAAATATCCACAATCGGTGATCCCAGAAACTAATATCTGCAATCGGTGATCCTGGAAACTAATATCCGCAGTGATCACGGTAACTAATATCTGCAATCGGTGATCCTGGAAACTAATATCCGCTGTGATCCCGGTAACTAATGTCCGCAATCGGTGATCCCGGTAACTAATATCTGCTATCAGTGATCCCGGTAACTAATATCTGCAATCAGTGAACCCGGTAACTAATATCCTCAATCGGTGATCCCGGTAACTAATATCTGCAATCAGTGATCCCGGTAACTAATATCTGCAATCAGTGATCCCGGTAACTAATATATGCAATCGGTGATCCCGGTAACTAATATCTGCAATCAGTGATCCCGGTAACTAATATCTGCAATCAGTGAACCCGGTAACTAATATCCGCAGTGAACCCGGTAACTAATATCCGCAATCGGTGATCCCGGTAACTAATATCCGCAGTGATCACGGTAACTAATATCTGCAATTGGTGATCCTGGAAACTAATATCCGCAGTGATCCCAGTAACAAATATCCACAATCGGTGATCCCAGAAACTAATATCTGCAATCGGTGATCCTGGAAACTAATATCCGCAGTGATCACGGTAACTAATATCTGCAATCGGTGATCCTGGAAACTAATATCCGCTGTGATCCCGGTAACTAATGTCCGCAATCGGTGATCCCGGTAACTAATATCTGCTATCAGTGATCCCGGTAACTAATATCTGCAATCAGTGAACCCGGTAACTAATATCCTCAATCGGTGATCCCGGTAACTAATATCTGCAATCAGTGATCCCGGTAACTAATATCTGCAATCAGTGAACGCGGTAACTAATATCCTCAATCGATGATCCCGGTAACTAATATCTGCAATCAGTGATCCCGATAACTAATATCTGCAATCAGTGAACCCGGTAACTAATATCCTCAATCGATGATCCCGGTAACTAATATCTGCAATCAGTGATCCCGGTAACTAATATCTGCATTCAGTGAACCCGGTAACTAATATCCTCAATCGATGATCCCGGTAACTAATATCTGCAATCAGTGAACCCGGTAACTAATATCCGCAATCGGTGATCCCGGTAACTAATATCTGCAATCAGTGAACCCGGTAACTAATATCCTCAATCGGTTATCCCGGTAACTAATATCTGCAATCAGTGATCCCGGTAACTAATATCTGCAATCAGTGAACGCGGTAACTAATATCCTCAATCGATTATCCCGGTAACTAATATCTGCAATCAGTGATCCCGATAACTAATATCTGCAATCAGTGAACCCGGTAACTAATATCCTCAATCGATGATCCCGGTAACTAATATCTGCAATCAGTGATCCCGGTAACTAATATCTGCAATCAGTGAACCCGGTAACTAATATCCGCAGTGATCCCTGTAACTAATATCCGCAATCGGTGATCCCAGTAACTAATATCCGCAGTGATCCCGGTAACTAATATCTGCAATCAGTGATCCCGGTAACTAATATCCGCAGTGATCCCGGTAACTAATATCCGCAATCGGTGATCCCGGTAACTAATATCTGCAATCAGTGATCCCGGTAACTAATATCCGCAGTGATCACGGTAACTAATATCCGCAATCAGTGATCCCGGTAACTAATATCTGCAATCAGTGATCCCGGTAACTAATATCTGCAATCAGTGAACGCGGTAACTAATATCCGCAATCGGTGATCCCGGTAACTAATATCTGCAATCAGTGAACCCGGTAACTAATATCCTCAATCGGTGATCCCGGTAACTAATATCTGCAATCAGTGATCCCGGTAACTAATATCTGCAATCAGTGAACGCGGTAACTAATATCCTCAATCGATGATCCCGGTAACTAATATCTGCAATCAGTGATCCCGGTAACTAATATCTGCAATCAGTGAACCCGGTAACTAATATCCGCAGTGATCCCTGTAACTAATATCCGCAATTGGTGATCCCAGTAACTAATATCCGCAGTGATCCCGGTAACTAATATCTGCAATCAGTGATCCTGGTAACTAATATCCGCAGTGATCACGGTAAATAATATCCGCAATCGGTGATCCCGGTAACTAATATCCGCAATCGGTGATCCCGGTAACTAATATCCGCAGTGATCCCGGTAACTAATATATGCAATCGGTGATCCCGGTAACTAATATCTGCAATCAGTGATCCCGGTAACTAATATCTGCAATCAGTGAACCCGGTAACTAATATCCGCAGTGAACCCGGTAACTAATATCCGCAATCGGTGATCCCGGTAACTAATATCCGCAGTGATCACGGTAACTAATATCTGCAATCGGTGATCCTGGAAACTAATATCCGCAGTGATCCCAGTAACAAATATCCACAATCGGTGATCCCAGAAACTAATATCTGCAATCGGTGATCCTGGAAACTAATATCCGCAGTGATCACGGTAACTAATATCTGCAATCGGTGATCCTGGAAACTAATATCCGCTGTGATCCCGGTAACTAATGTCCGCAATCGGTGATCCCGGTAACTAATATCTGCTATCAGTGATCCCGGTAACTAATATCTGCAATCAGTGAACCCGGTAACTAATATCCTCAATCGGTGATCCCGGTAACTAATATCTGCAATCAGTGATCCCGGTAACTAATATCTGCAATCAGTGAACGCGGTAACTAATATCCTCAATCGATGATCCCGGTAACTAATATCTGCAATCAGTGATCCCGATAACTAATATCTGCAATCAGTGAACCCGGTAACTAATATCCTCAATCGATGATCCCGGTAACTAATATCTGCAATCAGTGATCCCGGTAACTAATATCTGCATTCAGTGAACCCGGTAACTAATATCCTCAATCGATGATCCCGGTAACTAATATCTGCAATCAGTGAACCCGGTAACTAATATCCGCAATCGGTGATCCCGGTAACTAATATCTGCAATCAGTGAACCCGGTAACTAATATCCTCAATCGGTTATCCCGGTAACTAATATCTGCAATCAGTGATCCCGGTAACTAATATCTGCAATCAGTGAACGCGGTAACTAATATCCTCAATCGATGATCCCGGTAACTAATATCTGCAATCAGTGATCCCGATAACTAATATCTGCAATCAGTGAACCCGGTAACTAATATCCTCAATCGATGATCCCGGTAACTAATATCTGCAATCAGTGATCCCGGTAACTAATATCTGCAATCAGTGAACCCGGTAACTAATATCCGCAGTGATCCCTGTAACTAATATCCGCAATCGGTGATCCCAGTAACTAATATCCGCAGTGATCCCGGTAACTAATATCTGCAATCAGTGATCCCGGTAACTAATATCCGCAGTGATCCCGGTAACTAATATCCGCAATCGGTGATCCCGGTAACTAATATCTGCAATCAGTGATCCCGGTAACTAATATCCGCAGTGATCACGGTAACTAATATCCGCAATCGGTGATCCCGGTAACTAATATCTGCAATCAGTGATCCCGGTAACTAATATCTGCAATCAGTGAACGCGGTAACTAATATCCGCAATCGGTGATCCCGGTAACTAATATCTGCAATCAGTGAACCCGGTAACTAATATCCTCAATCGGTGATCCCGGTAACTAATATCTGCAATCAGTGATCCCGGTAACTAATATCTGCAATCAGTGAACGCGGTAACTAATATCCTCAATCGATGATCCCGGTAACTAATATCTGCAATCAGTGATCCCGGTAACTAATATCTGCAATCAGTGAACCCGGTAACTAATATCCGCAGTGATCCCTGTAACTAATATCCGCAATCGGTGATCCCAGCAACTAATATCCGCAGTGATCCCGGTAACTAATATCTGCAATCAGTGATCCCGGTAACTAATATCCGCAGTGATCACGGTAAATAATATCCGCAATCGGTGATCCCGGTAACTAATATCCGCAATCGGTGATCCCGGTAACTAATATCCGCAATCGGTGATCCCAGTAACTAATATCCGCAGTGATCCCGGTAACTAATATATGCAATCGGTGATCCCGGTAACTAATATCTGCAATCAGTGATCCCGGTAACTAATATCTGCAATCAGTGAACCCGGTAACTAATATCCGCAGTGAACCCGGTAACTAATATCCGCAATCGGTGATCCCGGTAACTAATATCCGCAGTGATCACGGTAACTAATATCTGCAATCGGTGATCCTGGAAACTAATATCCGCAGTGATCCCAGTAACAAATATCCACAATCGGTGATCCCAGAAACTAATATCTGCAATCGGTGATCCTGGAAACTAATATCCGCAGTGATCACGGTAACTAATATCTGCAATCGGTGATCCTGGAAACTAATATCCGCTGTGATCCCGGTAACTAATGTCCGCAATCGGTGATCCCGGTAACTAATATCTGCTATCAGTGATCCCGGTAACTAATATCTGCAATTGGTGATCCCGGAAACTAATATCCTCAATCGGTGATCCCGGTAACTAATAGCCGCAGTGATCCCGGTAACTAATATCCACAATCGGTGATCCCGGTAACTAATATCCGCAATCGGTGATCCTGGAAACTAATATCCGCAATCGGTGTTCCTGGAAACTAATATCCACAATCGGTGATCCCAGAAACTAATATCCGCAATCGGCGATCCCGGTAACAAATGTCCGCAATCGGTGATCCCGGTAACTAATATCCGCAATCGATGATCCTAGAAACTAATATCGGCAATCGGTGATTCCGGTAACTAATATCCGCAATCGGTGATCCCAGTAACTAATATCTGCTATCAGTGATCCCGGTAACTAATATCTGCAATCGGTGATCCCGGTAACTAATATCTGCTATCAGTGATCCCGGTAACTAATATCCTCAATCGGTGATCCCAGTAACTAATATCCGCAGTGATCCCGGTAACTAATATCCGCAATCCGTGATCCCAGTAACTAATATCTGCAATCGGTGATCCCGGTAACTAATATCCGCAATCGGTGATCCCAGTAACTAATATCCGCAGTGATCCCGGTAACTAATATCCACAATCCGTGATCCCAGTAACTAATATCCGCAATCGGTGATCCCAGTAACTAATATCTGCAATCGGTGATCCCGGTAACTAATATCCATTATCTGTGATCCCGGTAACTAATATCCGCAGTGATCCCAGTAACTAATATCTTCAATCAGCGATCTCGCTAACTAATATCTGCAATCGATGATCCCGGTAACTAATATCCGCAATCGGTGATCCTGGTAACTAATATCTGCAATCAGTGATCTCGGTAACTAATATCCGCAATCGGTGATCCCAGTAACTAATATCCGCAATCGGTGATCCCGGGAACTAATATCCGCAATCGGTGATCCCAGTAACTAATATCCACAGTGATCCCGGTAACTAATATCCGCAATCGGTGATCCTGGTAACTAATATCCGCAGTGATCCCGGTAAATAATACCCGCAATCGTTGATCCCGGAAACTAATGTCTGCAATCAGTAATCCCGGTAACTAATATCCGCAATCAGTGATCCCGTTAAATAATATCCGCAATCGTTGATCCCGGTAACTAATATCCACAATCGGTGATCCCGGTAACTAATATCCGCAATCGGTGATCCCGGTAACTAATATCCGCAATCGGTGATCCCCGCAACTAATATCTGCTATCAGTGATCCCGGTAGCTAATATCCACAATCAGTGATCCCGGTAACTGATATCTGCAATCGGTGATCCCAGTAACTAATATCCGCAATCGGTGATCCCGGTAATTAATATCAGTGATCCCAGTAACTAATATCTGCAGTGATCCTGGTAACTAATATCCGAAATCGGTGATCCCAGTAACTAATATCTGCAGTTATCCCGGTAACTAACATCTGCAATCAGTGATACCGGTAACTAATATCTGCAATCAGTGATCCCAGTAACTAACATCAGTGATCCCAGGAACTAATATCTGCAATCAGTGATCCCGGTAACTAATATCTGCAATCAGTGATCCCGGTAACTAATATCTGCAATCGGTGATCCCAGTAACTAATATCAGTGATCCCAGTAACTAATATCTGCAGTGATCCCGGTAACTAATATCCGCATTCGGTGATCCCGGTAACTAATATCAGTGATCCCAGTAACTAATATCTGCAGTGATCCCGGTAACTAATATCCGCATTCGGTGATCCAGGTAACTAATATCAGTGATCCCAGTGACTAATATCTGCAATCAGTGATCCCAGTAACTAATATCCGCAGTGATCCCGGTAACTAATATCCGCAATCGGTGATCCAGGTAACTAATATCAGTGATCCCAGTAACTAATATCTGCAATCAGTGATCCTATGTAACTAATACCGGCTATTGATGAAACCGGTAACTAATATCGGCAATCAGTGATCCCGGTAACTAATATCTGCAATCAGTGATCCCGGTAACTAATATCTGCAGTGATCCCGGAAAATAATATCCACAGTGATTCCGGTAACAAATATCCGCAATCGGTGATCCCGGTAACTAATATCCGCAATCGGTGATCCTGGAAACTAATATCCGCAATCGGTGATCCCGGTAGCTAATATCCGCAATCGGTGATCCCGGTAAATAATATCTGCAATCAGTGAACCCGGTAACTAATATCCTCAATCGGTGATCCCGGTAACTAATATCTGCATTCAGTGAACCCGGTAATTAATATCCTCAATCGATGATCCCGGTAACTAATATCTGCAATCAGTGAACCCGGTAACTAATATCCGCAATCGGTGATCCCGGTAACTAATATCTGCAATCAGTGATCCCGGTAACTAATATCTGCAATCAGTGAACGCGGTAACTAATATCCGCAGTGATCACGGTAACTAATATCTGCAATCAGTGATCCCGGTAACTAATATCCGCAGTGATCACGGTAACTAATATCCGCAATCGGTGATCCCGGTAACTAATATCCGCAATCGGTGATCCCGGTAACTAATATCTGCAATCAGTGAACCCGGTAACTAATATCCTCAATCGGTGATCCCGGTAACTAATATCTGCAATCAGTGATCCCGGTAACTAATATCTGCAATCAGTGAACGCGGTAACTAATATCCTCAATTGATGATCCCGGTAACTAATATCTGCAATCAGTGATCCCGATAACTAATATCTGCAATCAGTGAACCCGGTAACTAACATCCTCAATCGATGATCCCGGTAACTAATATCTGCAATCAGTGATCCCGGTAACTAATATCTGCAATCAGTGAACCCAGTAACTAATATCCGCAGTGATCCCTGTAACTAATATCCGCAATCGGTGATCCCAGTAACTAATATCCGCAGTGATCCCGGTAACTAATATCTGCAATCAGTGATCCCGGTAACTAATATCCGCAGTGATCACGGTAACTAATATCCGCAATCGGTGATCCCGGTAACTAATATCCGCAATCGGTGATCCCGGTAACTAATATCCGCAGTCGGTGATCCCGGTAACTAATATCCGCAGTGATCCCGGTAACTAATATATGCAATCGGTGATCCCGGTAACTAATATCTGCAATCAGTGATCCCGGTAACTAATATCTGCAATCAGTGAACCCGGTAACTAATATCCGCAGTGAACCCGGTAACTAATATCCGCAATCGGTGATCCCGGTAACTAATATCCGCAATCGGTGATCCCGGTAACTAATATCCGCAATCGGTGATCCCGGTAACTAATATCCGCAGTGATCACGGTAACTAATATCTGCAATCGGTGATCCTGGAAACTAATATCCGCAGTGATCCCGGTAACTAATATCCACAATCGGTGATCCCAGAAACTAATATCTGCAATCGGTGATCCGGGAAACTAATATCCGCAGTGATCACGGTAACTAATATCTGCAATCGGTGATCCTGGAAACTAATATCCGCTGTGATCCCGGTAACTAATGTCCGCAATCGGTGATCCCGGTAACTAATATCTGCTATCAGTGATCCCGGTAACTAATATCTGCAATTGGTGATCCCGGAAACTAATATCCTCAATCGGTGATCCCGGTAACTAATAGCCGCAGTGATCCCGGTAACTAATATCCACAATCGGTGATCCCGGTAACTAATATCCGCAATCGGTGATCCTGGAAACTAATATCCGCAATCGGTGTTCCTGGAAACTAATATCCACAATCGGTGATCCCAGAAACTAATATCCGCAATCGGCGATCCCGGTAACGAATGTCCGCAATCGGTGATCCCGGTAACTAATATCTGCTATCAGTGATCCCGGTAACTAATATCCGCAATCGATGATCCCAGAAACTAATATCGGCAATCGGTGATTCCGGTAACTAATATCCGCAATCGGTGATCCCAGTAACTAATATCTGCTATCATTGATCCCGGTAACTAATATCTGCAATCGGTGATCCCGGTAACTAATATCTGCTATCAGTGATCCCGGTAACTAATATCCTCAATCGGTGATCCCAGTAACTAATATCCGCAGTGATCCCGGTAACTAATATCCGCAATCCGTGATCCCAGTAACTAATATCTGCAATCGGTGATCCCGGTAACTAATATCCGCAATCGGTGATCCCAGTAACTAATATCCGCAGTGATCCCGGTAACTAATATCCGCAATCCGTGATCCCAGTAACTAATATCCGCAATCGGTGATCCCAGTAACTAATATCTGCAATCGGTGATCCCGGTAACTAATATCCATTATCTGTGATCCCGGTAACTAATATCCGCAGTGATCCCAGTAACTAATATCTGCAATCAGTGATCCCGGTAACTAATATCTGCAATCGGTGATCCCAGTAGCTAATATCTTCAATCAGCGATCTCGCTAACTAATATCTGCAATCGATGATCCCGGTAACTAATATCCGCAATCGGTGATCCTGGTAACTAATATCTGCAATCAGTGATCTCGGTAACTAATATCCGCAATCGGTGATCCCAGTAACTAATATCCGCAATCGGTTATCCCGGTAACTAATATCCGCAATCGGTGATCCCAGTAACTAATATCCGCAATCGGTGATCCCGCTAACTAATATCTGCAATCGGTGATCCCGGTAAATAATATCCGCAATCGGTGATCCCAGTAACTAATATCTGCAATCAATGATCTCGGTAACTAATATCTGCAATCAATGATCCCGGTAACTAATATCCGAAATCGGTGATCCCGGTAACTAATGGCCGCAATCGGTGATCCCGGTAAATAATATCCGCAATCGGTGATCCCAGTAACTAATATCCGCAATCGGTGATCCCGGTAACTAATATCCGCAGTGATCCCGGTAACTAATATCTGCAATCGGTGATCCCGGTAACTAATATCCGCAATCGGTGATCCCGGTAACTAATATCCACAGTGATCCCGGTAACTAATATCCGCAATCGGTGATCCTGGTAACTAATAGCTGCAGTGATCCCGGTAACTAATATCCGCAATCAGTGATCCCGGTAACTAATATCCGCAGTGATCCCGGTAAATAATATCCGCAATCGTTGATCCCGGAAACTAATATCTGCAATCAGTAATCCCGGTAACTAATATCCGCAATCAGTGATCCCGTTAAATAATATCCGGAATCGTTGATCCCGGAAACTAATATCCACAATCGGTGATCCCGGTAACTAATATCCGCAATCGGTGATCCCGGTAACTAATATCCGCAATCGGTGATCCCGGTAACTAATATCCGCAGTGATCCCGGTAACTAATATCCGCAATCGGTGATCCCGGTGACTAATATCCGCAATCGGTGATCCCGGTAACTAATATCCGCAGTGATCCCGGTAACTAATATCCGCAATCGGTGATCCCGGTAACTAATATCCGCAGTGATCCCGGTAACTAATATCCACAATCGGTGATCCCAGCAACTAATATCTGCTATCAGTGAACCCGGTAACTAATATCCTCAATCGATGATCCCGGTAACTAATATCTGCAATCAGTGATCCCGGTAACTAATATCTGCAATCAGTGAACCCGGTAACTAATATCCGCAGTGATCCCTGTAACTAATATCCGCAATCGGTGATCCCAGTAACTAATATCCGCAGTGATCCCGGTAACTAATATCTGCAATCAGTGATCCCGGTAACTAATATCCGCAGTGATCCCGGTAACTAATATCCGCAATCGGTGATCCCGGTAACTAATATCTGCAATCAGTGATCCCGGTAACTAATATCCGCAGTGATCACGGTAACTAATATCCGCAATCGGTGATCCCGTTAACTAATATCTGCAATCAGTGATCCCGGTAACTAATATCTGCAATCAGTGAACGCTGTAACTAATATCCGCAATCGGTGATCCCGGTAACTAATATCTGCAATCAGTGAACCCGGTAACTAATATCCTCAATCGGTGATCCCGGTAACTAATATCTGCAATCAGTGATCCCGGTAACTAATATCTGCAATCAGTGAACGCGGTAACTAATATCCTCAATCGATGATCCCGGTAACTAATATCTGCAATCAGTGATCCCGGTAACTAATATCTGCAATCAGTGAACCCGGTAACTAATATCCGCAGTGATCCCTGTAACTAATATCCGCAATCGGTGATCCCAGTAACTAATATCCGCAGTGATCCCGGTAACTAATATCTGCAATCAGTGATCCTGGTAACTAATATCCGCAGTGATCACGGTAAATAATATCCGCAATCGGTGATCCCGGTAACTAATATCCGCAATCGGTGATCCCGGTAACTAATATCCGCAGTGATCCCGGTAACTAATATATGCAATCGGTGATCCCGGTAACTAATATCTGCAATCAGTGATCCCGGTAACTAATATCTGCAATCAGTGAACCCGGTAACTAATATCCGCAGTGAACCCGGTAACTAATATCCGCAATCGGTGATCCCGGTAACTAATATCCGCAGTGATCACGGTAACTAATATCTGCAATCGGTGATCCTGGAAACTAATATCCGCAGTGATCCCAGTAACAAATATCCACAATCGGTGATCCCAGAAACTAATATCTGCAATCGGTGATCCTGGAAACTAATATCCGCAGTGATCACGGTAACTAATATCTGCAATCGGTGATCCTGGAAACTAATATCCGCTGTGATCCCGGTAACTAATGTCCGCAATCGGTGATCCCGGTAACTAATATCTGCTATCAGTGATCCCGGTAACTAATATCTGCAATCAGTGAACCCGGTAACTAATATCCTCAATCGGTGATCCCGGTAACTAATATCTGCAATCAGTGATCCCGGTAACTAATATCTGCAATCAGTGAACGCGGTAACTAATATCCTCAATCGATGATCCCGGTAACTAATATCTGCAATCAGTGATCCCGATAACTAATATCTGCAATCAGTGAACCCGGTAACTAATATCCTCAATCGATGATCCCGGTAACTAATATCTGCAATCAGTGATCCCGGTAACTAATATCTGCATTCAGTGAACCCGGTAACTAATATCCTCAATCGGTGATCCCGGTAACTAATATCTGCAATCAGTGAACGCGGTAACTAATATCCTCAATCGATGATCCCGGTAACTAATATCTGCAATCAGTGATCCCGATAACTAATATCTGCAATCAGTGAACCCGGTAACTAATATCCTCAATCGATGATCCCGGTAACTAATATCTGCAATCAGTGATCCCGGTAACTAATATCTGCAATCAGTGAACCCGGTAACTAATATCCGCAATCGGTGATCCCGGTAACTAATATCTGCAATCAGTGAACCCGGTAACTAATATCCTCAATCGGTTATCCCGGTAACTAATATCTGCAATCAGTGATCCCGGTAACTAATATCTCCAATCAGTGAACGCGGTAACTAATATCCTCAATCGATGATCCCGGTAACTAATATCTGCAATCAGTGATCCCGATAACTAATATCTGCAATCAGTGAACCCGGTAACTAATATCCTCAATCGATGATCCCGGTAACTAATATCTGCAATCAGTGATCCCGGTAACTAATATCTGCAATCAGTGAACCCGGTAACTAATATCCGCAGTGATCCCTGTAACTAATATCCGCAATCGGTGATCCCAGTAACTAATATCCGCAGTGATCCCGGTAACTAATATCTGCAATCAGTGATCCCGGTAACTAATATCCGCAGTGATCCCGGTAACTAATATCCGCAATCGGTGATCCCGGTAACTAATATCTGCAATCAGTGATCCCGGTAACTAATATCCGCAGTGATCACGGTAACTAATATCCGCAATCGGTGATCCCGGTAACTAATATCTGCAATCAGTGATCCCGGTAACTAATATCTGCAATCAGTGAACGCGGTAACTAATATCCGCAATCGGTGATCCCGGTAACTAATATCTGCAATCAGTGAACCCGGTAACTAATATCCTCAATCGGTGATCCCGGTAACTAATATCTGCAATCAGTGATCCCGGTAACTAATATCTGCAATCAGTGAACGCGGTAACTAATATCCTCAATCGATGATCCCGGTAACTAATATCTGCAATCAGTGATCCCGGTAACTAATATCTGCAATCAGTGAACCCGGTAACTAATATCCGCAGTGATCCCTGTAACTAATATCCGCAATCGGTGATCCCAGCAACTAATATCCGCAGTGATCCCGGTAACTAATATCTGCAATCAGTGATCCCGGTAACTAATATCCGCAGTGATCACGGTAAATAATATCCGCAATCGGTGATCCCGGTAACTAATATCCGCAATCGGTGATCCCGGTAACTAATATCCGCAATCGGTGATCCCAGTAACTAATATCCGCAGTGATCCCGGTAACTAATATATGCAATCGGTGATCCCGGTAACTAATATCTGCAATCAGTGATCCCGGTAACTAATATCTGCAATCAGTGAACCCGGTAACTAATATCCGCAGTGAACCCGGTAACTAATATCCGCAATCGGTGATCCCGGTAACTAATATCCGCAGTGATCACGGTAACTAATATCTGCAATCGGTGATCCTGGAAACTAATATCCGCAGTGATCCCAGTAACAAATATCCACAATCGGTGATCCCAGAAACTAATATCTGCAATCGGTGATCCTGGAAACTAATATCCGCAGTGATCACGGTAACTAATATCTGCAATCGGTGATCCTGGAAACTAATATCCGCTGTGATCCCGGTAACTAATGTCCGCAATCGGTGATCCCGGTAACTAATATCTGCTATCAGTGATCCCGGTAACTAATATCTGCAATTGGTGATCCCGGAAACTAATATCCTCAATCGGTGATCCCGGTAACTAATAGCCGCAGTGATCCCGGTAACTAATATCCACAATCGGTGATCCCGGTAACTAATATCCGCAATCGGTGATCCTGGAAACTAATATCCGCAATCGGTGTTCCTGGAAACTAATATCCACAATCGGTGATCCCAGAAACTAATATCCGCAATCGGCGATCCCGGTAACAAATGTCCGCAATCGGTGATCCCGGTAACTAATATCCGCAATCGATGATCCTAGAAACTAATATCGGCAATCGGTGATTCCGGTAACTAATATCCGCAATCGGTGATCCCAGTAACTAATATCTGCTATCAGTGATCCCGGTAACTAATATCTGCAATCGGTGATCCCGGTAACTAATATCTGCTATCAGTGATCCCGGTAACTAATATCCTCAATCGGTGATCCCAGTAACTAATATCCGCAGTGATCCCGGTAACTAATATCCGCAATCCGTGATCCCAGTAACTAATATCTGCAATCGGTGATCCCGGTAACTAATATCCGCAATCGGTGATCCCAGTAACTAATATCCGCAGTGATCCCGGTAACTAATATCCACAATCCGTGATCCCAGTAACTAATATCCGCAATCGGTGATCCCAGTAACTAATATCTGCAATCGGTGATCCCGGTAACTAATATCCATTATCTGTGATCCCGGTAACTAATATCCGCAGTGATCCCAGTAACTAATATCTTCAATCAGCGATCTCGCTAACTAATATCTGCAATCGATGATCCCGGTAACTAATATCCGCAATCGGTGATCCTGGTAACTAATATCTGCAATCAGTGATCTCGGTAACTAATATCCGCAATCGGTGATCCCAGTAACTAATATCCGCAATCGGTGATCCCGGGAACTAATATCCGCAATCGGTGATCCCAGTAACTAATATCCACAGTGATCCCGGTAACTAATATCCGCAATCGGTGATCCTGGTAACTAATATCCGCAGTGATCCCGGTAAATAATACCCGCAATCGTTGATCCCGGAAACTAATATCTGCAATCAGTAATCCCGGTAACTAATATCCGCAATCAGTGATCCCGTTAAATAATATCCGCAATCGTTGATCCCGGTAACTAATATCCACAATCGGTGATCCCGGTAACTAATATCCGCAATCGGTGATCCCGGTAACTAATATCCGCAATCGGTGATCCCCGCAACTAATATCTGCTATCAGTGATCCCGGTAACTAATATCCACAATCAGTGATCCCGGTAACTGATATCTGCAATCGGTGATCCCAGTAACTAATATCCGCAATCGGTGATCCCGGTAATTAATATCAGTGATCCCAGTAACTAATATCTGCAGTGATCCTGGTAACTAATATCCGAAATCGGTGATCCCAGTAACTAATATCTGCAGTTATCCCGGTAACTAACATCTGCAATCAGTGATACCGGTAACTAATATCTGCAATCAGTGATCCCAGTAACTAACATCAGTGATCCCAGGAACTAATATCTGCAATCAGTGATCCCGGTAACTAATATCTGCAATCAGTGATCCCGGTAACTAATATCTGCAATCGGTGATCCCAGTAACTAATATCAGTGATCCCAGTAACTAATATCTGCAGTGATCCCGGTAACTAATATCCGCATTCGGTGATCCCGGTAACTAATATCAGTGATCCCAGTAACTAATATCTGCAGTGATCCCGGTAACTAATATCCGCATTCGGTGATCCAGGTAACTAATATCAGTGATCCCAGTGACTAATATCTGCAATCAGTGATCCCAGTAACTAATATCCGCAGTGATCCCGGTAACTAATATCCGCAATCGGTGATCCAGGTAACTAATATCAGTGATCCCAGTAACTAATATCTGCAATCAGTGATCCTATGTAACTAATACCGGCTATCGATGAAACCGGTAACTAATATCGGCAATCAGTGATCCCGGTAACTAATATCTGCAATCAGTGATCCCGGTAACTAATATCTGCAGTGATCCCGGAAAATAATATCCACAGTGATTCCGGTAACAAATATCCGCAATCGGTGATCCCGGTAACTAATATCCGCAATCGGTGATCCCGGTATCTAATATCTGCAATCAGTGATCCCGGTAACTAATATCTGCAATCGGTGATCCCGGTAACTAATATCCGCAGTGATCCCGGTAACTAATATATGCAATCGGTGATCCCGGTAACTAATATCTGCAATCAGTGATCCCGGTAACTAATATCTGCAATCAGTGAACCCGGTAACTAATATCCGCAGTGAACCCGGTAACTAATATCCGCAATCGGTGATCCCGGTAACTAATATCCGCAGTGATCACGGTAACTAATATCTGCAATCGGTGATCCTGGAAACTAATATCCGCAGTGATCCCAGTAACAAATATCCACAATCGGTGATCCCAGAAACTAATATCTGCAATCGGTGATCCTGGAAACTAATATCCGCAGTGATCACGGTAACTAATATCTGCAATCGGTGATCCTGGAAACTAATATCCGCTGTGATCCCGGTAACTAATGTCCGCAATCGGTGATCCCGGTAACTAATATCTGCTATCAGTGATCCCGGTAACTAATATCTGCAATCAGTGAACCCGGTAACTAATATCCTCAATCGGTGATCCCGGTAACTAATATCTGCAATCAGTGATCCCGGTAACTAATATCTGCAATCAGTGAACGCGGTAACTAATATCCTCAATCGATGATCCCGGTAACTAATATCTGCAATCAGTGATCCCGATAACTAATATCTGCAATCAGTGAACCCGGTAACTAATATCCTCAATCGATGATCCCGGTAACTAATATCTGCAATCAGTGATCCCGGTAACTAATATCTGCATTCAGTGAACCCGGTAACTAATATCCTCAATCGGTGATCCCGGTAACTAATATCTGCAATCAGTGAACGCGGTAACTAATATCCTCAATCGATGATCCCGGTAACTAATATCTGCAATCAGTGATCCCGATAACTAATATCTGCAATCAGTGAACCCGGTAACTAATATCCTCAATCGATGATCCCGGTAACTAATATCTGCAATCAGTGATCCCGGTAACTAATATCTGCAATCAGTGAACCCGGTAACTAATATCCGCAATCGGTGATCCCAGTAACTAATATCTGCAATCAGTGATCCCGGTAACTAATATCTGCAATCAGTGAACCCGGTAACTAATATCCTCAATCGGTTATCCCGGTAACTAATATCTGCAATCAGTGATCCCGGTAACTAATATCTGCAATCAGTGAACGCGGTAACTAATATCCTCAATCGATGATCCCGGTAACTAATATCTGCAATCAGTGATCCCGATAACTAATATCTGCAATCAGTGAACCCGGTAACTAATATCCTCAATCGATGATCCCGGTAACTAATATCTGCAATCAGTGATCCCGGTAACTAATATCTGCAATCAGTGAACCCGGTAACTAATATCCGCAGTGATCCCTGTAACTAATATCCGCAATCGGTGATCCCAGTAACTAATATCCGCAGTGATCCCGGTAACTAATATCTGCAATCAGTGATCCCGGTAACTAATATCCGCAGTGATCCCGGTAACTAATATCCGCAATCGGTGATCCCGGTAACTAATATCTGCAATCAGTGATCCCGGTAACTAATATCCGCAGTGATCACGGTAACTAATATCCGCAATCGGTGATCCCGGTAACTAATATCTGCAATCAGTGATCCCGGTAACTAATATCTGCAATCAGTGAACGCGGTAACTAATATCCGCAATCGGTGATCCCGGTAACTAATATCTGCAATCAGTGAACCCGGTAACTAATATCCTCAATCGGTGATCCCGGTAACTAATATCTGCAATCAGTGATCCCGGTAACTAATATCTGCAATCAGTGAACGCGGTAACTAATATCCTCAATCGATGATCCCGGTAACTAATATCTGCAATCAGTGATCCCGGTAACTAATATCTGCAATCAGTGAACCCGGTAACTAATATCCGCAGTGATCCCTGTAACTAATATCCGCAATCGGTGATCCCAGCAACTAATATCCGCAGTGATCCCTGTAACTAATATCTGCAATCAGTGATCCCGGTAACTAATATCCGCAGTGATCACGGTAAATAATATCCGCAATCGGTGATCCCGGTAACTAATATCCGCAATCGGTGATCCCGGTAACTAATATCCGCAATCGGTGATCCCAGTAACTAATATCCGCAGTGATCCCGGTAACTAATATATGCAATCGGTGATCCCGGTAACTAATATCTGCAATCAGTGATCCCGGTAACTAATATCTGCAATCAGTGAACCCGGTAACTAATATCCGCAGTGAACCCGGTAACTAATATCCGCAATCGGTGATCCCGGTAACTAATATCCGCAGTGATCACGGTAACTAATATCTGCAATCGGTGATCCTGGAAACTAATATCCGCAGTGATCCCAGTAACAAATATCCACAATCGGTGATCCCAGAAACTAATATCTGCAATCGGTGATCCTGGAAACTAATATCCGCAGTGATCACGGTAACTAATATCTGCAATCGGTGATCCTGGAAACTAATATCCGCTGTGATCCCGGTAACTAATGTCCGCAATCGGTGATCCCGGTAACTAATATCTGCTATCAGTGATCCCGGTAACTAATATCTGCAATTGGTGATCCCGGAAACTAATATCCTCAATCGGTGATCCCGGTAACTAATAGCCGCAGTGATCCCGGTAACTAATATCCACAATCGGTGATCCCGGTAACTAATATCCGCAATCGGTGATCCTGGAAACTAATATCCGCAATCGGTGTTCCTGGAAACTAATATCCACAATCGGTGATCCCAGAAACTAATATCCGCAATCGGCGATCCCGGTAACAAATGTCCGCAATCGGTGATCCCGGTAACTAATATCCGCAATCGATGATCCTAGAAACTAATATCGGCAATCGGTGATTCCGGTAACTAATATCCGCAATCGGTGATCCCAGTAACTAATATCTGCTATCAGTGATCCCGGTAACTAATATCTGCAATCGGTGATCCCGGTAACTAATATCTGCTATCAGTGATCCCGGTAACTAATATCCTCAATCGGTGATCCCAGTAACTAATATCCGCAGTGATCCCGGTAACTAATATCCGCAATCCGTGATCCCAGTAACTAATATCTGCAATCGGTGATCCCGGTAACTAATATCCGCAATCGGTGATCCCAGTAACTAATATCCGCAGTGATCCCGGTAACTAATATCCACAATCCGTGATCCCAGTAACTAATATCCGCAATCGGTGATCCCAGTAACTAATATCTGCAATCGGTGATCCCGGTAACTAATATCCATTATCTGTGATCCCGGTAACTAATATCCGCAGTGATCCCAGTAACTAATATCTTCAATCAGCGATCTCGCTAACTAATATCTGCAATCGATGATCCCGGTAACTAATATCCGCAATCGGTGATCCTGGTAACTAATATCTGCAATCAGTGATCTCGGTAACTAATATCCGCAATCGGTGATCCCAGTAACTAATATCCGCAATCGGTGATCCCGGGAACTAATATCCGCAATCGGTGATCCCAGTAACTAATATCCACAGTGATCCCGGTAACTAATATCCGCAATCGGTGATCCTGGAAACTAATATCCGCAGTGATCCCGGTAAATAATATCCGCAATCGTTGATCCCGGAAACTAATATCTGCAATCAGTAATCCCGGTAACTAATATCCGCAATCAGTGATCCCGTTAAATAATATCCGCAATCGTTGATCCCGGTAACTAATATCCACAATCGGTGATCCCGGTAACTAATATCCGCAATCGGTGATCCCGGTAACTAATATCCGCAATCGGTGATCCCCGCAACTAATATCTGCTATCAGTGATCCCGGTAACTAATATCCACAATCAGTGATCCCGGTAACTGATATCTGCAATCGGTGATCCCAGTAACTAATATCCGCAATCGGTGATCCCGGTAATTAATATCAGTGATCCCAGTAACTAATATCTGCAGTGATCCTGGTAACTAATATCCGAAATCGGTGATCCCAGTAACTAATATCTGCAGTTATCCCGGTAACTAACATCTGCAATCAGTGATACCGGTAACTAATATCTGCAATCAGTGATCCCAGTAACTAACATCAGTGATCCCAGGAACTAATATCTGCAATCAGTGATCCCGGTAACTAATATCTGCAATCAGTGATCCCGGTAACTAATATCTGCAATCGGTGATCCCAGTAACTAATATCAGTGATCCCAGTAACTAATATCTGCAGTGATCCCGGTAACTAATATCCGCATTCGGTGATCCCGGTAACTAATATCAGTGATCCCAGTAACTAATATCTGCAGTGATCCCGGTAACTAATATCCGCATTCGGTGATCCAGGTAACTAATATCAGTGATCCCAGTGACTAATATCTGCAATCAGTGATCCCAGTAACTAATATCCGCAGTGATCCCGGTAACTAATATCCGCAATCGGTGATCCAGGTAACTAATATCAGTGATCCCAGTAACTAATATCTGCAATCAGTGATCCTATGTAACTAATACCGGCTATCGATGAAACCGGTAACTAATATCGGCAATCAGTGATCCCGGTAACTAATATCTGCAATCAGTGATCCCGGTAACTAATATCTGCAGTGATCCCGGAAAATAATATCCACAGTGATTCCGGTAACAAATATCCGCAATCGGTGATCCCGGTAACTAATATCCGCAATCGGTGATCCTGGAAACTAATATCCGCAATCGGTGATCCCGGTAGCTAATATCCGCAATCGGTGATCCCGGTAAATAATATCTGCAATCAGTGAACCCGGTAACTAATATCCTCAATCGGTGATCCCGGTAACTAATATCTGCATTCAGTGAACCCGGTAATTAATATCCTCAATCGATGATCCCGGTAACTAATATCTGCAATCAGTGAACCCGGTAACTAATATCCGCAATCGGTGATCCCGGTAACTAATATCTGCAATCAGTGATCCCGGTAACTAATATCTGCAATCAGTGAACGCGGTAACTAATATCCGCAGTGATCACGGTAACTAATATCTGCAATCAGTGAACCCGGTAACTAATATCCTCAATCGGTGATCCCGGTAACTAATATCCACAATCGGTGATCCCGGTAACTAATATCCGCAGTGATCACGGTAACTAATATCCGCAATCGGTGATTCCGGTAACTAATATCCGCAATCGGTGATCCCGGTAACTAATATCTGCAATCAGTGAACCCGGTAACTAATATCCTCAATCGGTGATCCCGGTAACTAATATCCACAATCGGTGATCCCGGTAACTAATATCCGCAATCGGTGATCCTGGAAACTAATATCCGCAATCGGTGTTCCTGGAAACTAATATCCACAATCGGTGATCCCAGAAACTAATATCCGCAATCGGCGATCCCGGTAACGAATGTCCGCAATCGGTGATCCCGGTAACTAATATCTGCTATCAGTGATCCCGGTAACTAATATCCGCAATCGATGATCCCAGAAACTAATATCGGCAATCGGTGATTCCGGTAACTAATATCCGCAATCGGTGATCCCAGTAACTAATATCTGCTATCATTGATCCCGGTAACTAATATCTGCAATCGGTGATCCCGGTAACTAATATCTGCTATCAGTGATCCCGGTAACTAATATCCTCAATCGGTGATCCCAGTAACTAATATCCGCAGTGATCCCGGTAACTAATATCCGCAATCCGTGATCCCAGTAACTAATATCTGCAATCGGTGATCCCGGTAACTAATATCCGCAATCGGTGATCCCAGTAACTAATATCCGCAGTGATCCCGGTAACTAATATCCGCAATCCGTGATCCCAGTAACTAATATCCGCAATCGGTGATCCCAGTAACTAATATCTGCAATCGGTGATCCCGGTAACTAATATCCATTATCTGTGATCCCGGTAACTAATATCCGCAGTGATCCCAGTAACTAATATCTGCAATCAGTGATCCCGGTAACTAATATCTGCAATCGGTGATCCCAGTAGCTAATATCTTCAATCAGCGATCTCGCTAACTAATATCTGCAATCGATGATCCCGGTAACTAATATCCGCAATCGGTGATCCTGGTAACTAATATCTGCAATCAGTGATCTCGGTAACTAATATCCGCAATCGGTGATCCCAGTAACTAATATCCGCAATCGGTTATCCCGGTAACTAATATCCGCAATCGGTGATCCCAGTAACTAATATCCGCAATCGGTGATCCCGCTAACTAATATCTGCAATCGGTGATCCCGGTAAATAATATCCGCAATCGGTGATCCCAGTAACTAATATCTGCAATCAATGATCTCGGTAACTAATATCTGCAATCAATGATCCCGGTAACTAATATCCGAAATCGGTGATCCCGGTAACTAATGGCCGCAATCGGTGATCCCGGTAAATAATATCCGCAATCGGTGATCCCAGTAACTAATATCCGCAATCGGTGATCCCGGTAACTAATATCCGCAGTGATCCCGGTAACTAATATCTGCAATCGGTGATCCCGGTAACTAATATCCGCAATCGGTGATCCCGGTAACTAATATCCACAGTGATCCCGGTAACTAATATCCGCAATCGGTGATCCTGGTAACTAATAGCTGCAGTGATCCCGGTAACTAATATCCGCAAGCAGTGATCCCGGTAACTAATATCCGCAGTGATCCCGGTAAATAATATCCGCAATCGTTGATCCCGGAAACTAATATCTGCAATCAGTAATCCCGGTAACTAATATCCGCAATCAGTGATCCCGTTAAATAATATCCGCAATCGTTGATCCCGGAAACTAATATCCACAATCGGTGATCCCGGTAACTAATATCCGCAATCGGTGATCCCGGTAACTAATATCCGCAATCGGTGATCCCGGTAACTAATATCCGCAGTGATCCCGGTAACTAATATCCGCAATCGGTGATCCCGGTAACTAATATCCGCAATCGGTGATCCCGGTAACTAATATCCGCAGTGATCCCGGTAACTAATATCCGCAATCGGTGATCCCGGTAACTAATATCCGCAGTGATCCCGGTAACTAATATCCACAATCGGTGATCCCAGCAACTAATATCTGCTATCAGTGATCCTGGTAACTAATATCCACAATCAGTGATCCCGGTAACTGATATCTGCAATCGGTGATCCCAGTAACTAATATCCGCAATCGGTGATCCCGGTAATTAATATCAGTGATCCCAGTAACTAATATCTGCAGTGATCCTGGTAACTAATATCCGCAATCGGTGATCCCAGTAACTAATATCTGCAGTTATCCCGGTAACTAACATCTGCAATCAGTGATACCGGTAACTAATATCAGTGATCCCAGGAACTAATATCTGCAATCAGTGATCCCAGTAACTAACATCAGTGATCCCAGGAACTAATATCTGCAATCAGTAATCCCGGTAACTAATATCTGCAATCAGTGATCCCGGTAACTAATATCTGCAATCGGTGATCCCAGTAACTAATATCAGTGATCCCAGTAACTAATATCTGCAGTGATCCCGGTAACTAATATCCGCATTCGGTGATCCCGGTAACTAATATCAGTGATCCCAGTAACTAATATCTGCAGTGATCCCGGTAACTAATATCCGCATTCGGTGATCCAGGTAACTAATATCAGTGATCCCAGTGACTAATATCTGCAATCAGTGATCCCGGTAACTAATATCCACAGTGATCCCGGTAACTAATATCCGCAATCGGTGATCCAGGTAACTAATATCAGTGATCCCAGTAACTAATATCTGCAATCAGTGATCCTCTGTAACTAATACCGGCTATCGATGAACCCGGTAACTAATATCGGCAATCAGTGATCCCGGTAAGTAATATCCGCAGTGATCCCGGTAACTAATATCTGCAATCAGAATTCTCATTAACGTCTGGGGTTTGCTGTTAACGCAGACATGGGATCTGAGTGGGGTAATAGTGTGAAATGTGGTGGAGATGCGTTTACATCATGGATATCGCATTATAATTTTACTGCCGGGTGTTGCATCTACAATGCGTGCATGTGGCCGTGATGTGGACTCGCGTAATGTGATTTCACTGCAACTATTTAAAGGACTAACGCACAGGTGGAATATTGAGGAGTTGGATGAATTGCGTAAGAGAAAGAGTTTGAGATGAAGTGAGGAGGATCAAAGGCTGAGGCAGTGATGGATGCGTAGTTTTGGTTTCCATATTTACGAAAGGATATACTTGTTTTGGAGGCAGTTCAGAGAAGGTTCACTCGGTTGATTCCAGAGATGAGGGGGGTTGACTTCTGAGGAAAGGTTGAGGAGGTTGGGCCTCTACTCATTGGAATTCAGAAGAATGAAAGGTGATCTTATCGAAACGTATAAGATTATGAGGGGGCTCGACAAGGTGGATGCAGAGAGGATGTTTCCACTGATGGGGGAGACTAGAACTAGGGGGCATGGTCTTAGAATAAGGGGCCGCCCATTTAAAACTGAGATGAGGAGGAATTTCTTCTCTCAGAGGGTTGTAAATCTGTGGAATTCGCTGCCTCAGAGAGCTGTGGAAGCTGGGACATTGAATAAATTTAAGACAGAAATAGACAGTTTCTTAACTGATAAGGGAATAAGGGGTTATGGGGAGTGGGCGGGGAAGTGGAGCTGAGTCCATGATCAGATCAGCCATGATCGTATTAAATGGTGGAGCAGGCTCGAGGGGCCGTATGGCCTACTCCTGCTCCTATTTCTTATGTTCTTATGTGCAGTGAGGGTGGGGATGGAGGTCCTGTTCCCCAGTAATAGGAAGATAAAAACCTATTGCAAATGTGTGGCTGGAGGTGAGCTGCAGGAGTGATGTGCTCAGGACAGGGATTCAGTGCAGGCAGTGGTTCAATGACCTAACCAGGTGAGGAAAGATGCGCAGCGTTGCACATTCACCTGTATTCTGCTGTGCACCCACTCCTTCACTCTGCCTCATGAAGCCTACTCCACCACAACACTCCTCACGCCCACTTAAGCTTCAGCACTGACCACCGTTCCATTTTAATACACTTCCTCATCTCCCTCTTCCTCCATCCACCACTGCCACTCAGCCCTATCCTTGTGCAATGTGATGCCACCTGATGCTTGAAATGGCAGTGCCAATGTGCCCGTAAATACTGACAATGCCAATGGTATATAAGAACATAAGAAATAGGAACAGGAGTAGCCCATTTGGCCCCTTGAGCCTGCTCCACCATTCAATAAGATCCTGGCTGATCCAATCATGGACTAAACTCCACTTCCCTGCACGCTCCCCATAACTCTTCACTCCCTTATCGCTCAAAAATCTGTCTATCCCCACCTTAAATAATTCAATGACCCAGCCTCCACAGTTCTCTGGGGCAGAGAATTCCAAAGATTCACCAGAAGAAATTCCTCCTCATCTCCATTTTAAATGGGTGACCCTTATTCTGAAACTATGTTCCCTCATTCTAGATTCCCCCACAAGGGGAAACATCCTCTCTGCATCTACCCTGTCAAGCCCTCTTGGAATCTTACGTTTCAATAAGATCACCTCTAAGTCTTTTAAACTCCAATGTGTATAGGCCCAACCTGCTCAACCTATCTTCATTTGACAACCCCCTCAACTCAGGAAGCAACCTAGTGAACTTTATCTGAACAGCCTCCAATGCTAGTATATCCTTCCTTAAATAAGGAGACCAAAACTGTATTGGTGCGGCCTCACCAACACCCTGTACAGTTGCAGCAGGACCTCCCTTTTATACTCCAGCCCCCTTGCAATGGATCTGCGTGATAGTCACCCTCACCGATTGCATTGCACCCAGCGGATCCACACACACCTTACACACACTCATAAGTCTGTCTTCTGCAGGAGAGGAACACAAGAAATAGAAGGAATGGGCCATTCGGCCCCTCAAGCCGCTCCACCATTCAAAAAGATCATGGCCGATCATCGACCTCAACTCCATGTTCCTGCACTGTGCCCATATACCTTTCTAAGGGGGTATTGTATCGTAAGGGGATAAAATTTGCTTATGTGCATGTAAAGCTCGCTTATAAAACTCACTTACAAATGGGTTTTAAAATGGAGAAAGGCTAAAAAGCAAAGCGTGCTGGTAAATGAAACATAAGTCACCAACAATGTGTTGCCCCCTAGCACAGACTGATAGAAGATTGAAGCAATACATTCAGGACAGAACAACACTTGCCAAGGGCAGTAGAGAGTAAGCTGACTGGGAACATAGATTATAGCAGCATGGGGACGGGATGGGATTGACTGGTGGTTTTGACTAGAGTTCTTGGGAGAGGGATAAAGCACTACCCTGGGAAACAAGGTTAATCAACACGTCATGAGGAACTGAGACATCACTGAACAACCATAGGCTGTCCTTGGAATCGAGGAAGACTTGCTTCCATTCTAAAAATAAGTCCCTGGGTGGCTGAACAATCCAATACGGGAACCACAGTCCCTGTCACAGGTGGGACAGACAGACAGTGGTTGAGGGAAGGGGAGGGTGGGACTGGTTTGCCGCATGCTCCTTCCGCTGCCTGCGCTTGGTTTCTGCATGCTCTCGGCGACGAGACTCGAGGTGCTCAGCGCCCTCCCGGATGCACTTCCTCCACTGAGGGCGGTCTTTGGCCAGGGACTCCCAGGTGTCGGTGGGGATGTTGCAGTTTATCAGGGAGGCTTTGAGGGTGTCCCTGTAACGTTTCCTCTGCCCACCTTTGGCTCGCTTGCAGTGAAGGAGTTCTGAGTAGAGCGCTTGCTTTGGGAATCTCGTGTCTGGCATGTGAACAATGTGGCCTGCCCAGCAGGGCTGATCGAGTGTGAGCAACATTGAACAACACATTCCATAAGACTGACAGGTGATGGGAGATGGACAGGTGGGGGGAACCAATCAGAGCCAGTCTGATAAGGGTCAATGAATCAATGTAATTTCACTGATAGCAGTCGGCCAATCAGTGGTTCTATAGCAGGATCACACAGCTCAGAAAATGTACAACTGTGATGTAGAAACCTTTGTTCTTAGAAAGTTCTTCCGTGAACCCTTCTCTCCTGCATGCTTGAATAAAAAACGATTGAACAGTGGTTTGGTCTGAGTGGTTCCGTGGTCGCTATAAGGGTGGGGATACGGGTGAGTGTCGATTCCTTATATCAGGGAGTCCACCTTGAGGAAGAGAAGTATTTTTACCCCAACACCTTGATTCCCTTTGTTCCCCCAAAATTATTGACCTCTAAAAAAGGAAAGCACAAAATGCAAGGGAATGGGAGAGGAGAGGAGTCAAGCCACCACCGATTGTGGAGAGGACTCGAGGCGGGTCAGCACCGATTGTGGAGAGGACTCGAGGCGGGCCAGCACCGATTGTGGAGAGGACTCGAGGCGGGCCAGCACCGATTGTGGAGAGGACTCGAGGCGGCCCAGCACCGATTGTGGAGAGGACTCGAGGCAGGCCAGCACCGATTGTGGAGAGGACTCGAGGCAGGCCAGCACCGATTGTGGAGAGGACTCGAGGCGGGCCAGCACCGATTGTGGAGAGGACTCGAGGCGGGCCCAGCACCGATTGTGGAGAGGACTCGAGGCGGGCCAGCACCGATTGTGGAGAGGACTCGAGGCGGGCCAGCACCGATTGTGGAGAGGACTCGAGGCGGGCCAGCACCGATTGTGGAGAGGACTCGAGGCGGCCCAGCACCGATTGTGGAGAGGACTCGAGGCAGGCCAGCACCGATTGTGGAGAGGACTCGAGGCGGGCCAGCACCGATTGTGGAGGGGACTCGAGGCGGGCCAGCACCGATTGTGGAGAGGACTCGAGGCAGGCCAGCACCGATTGTGGAGAGGACTCGAGGTGAACCAGCACCAATTGTTGAGTTGACATCTGCAGAGGTCGAGGCCCTGGGGAAAGGAAGAATCTCGGTATTCCTGAGCATTGGAGATAGCGAGACTGAGACATCGCTGCTGCATGGTGACAGCATCAAATATCTCCGACCCACATCTTGAACCAGACCTCATCATGTAGATTTGATTTTAGCACCGAATGAAATATGGTCACCTTATCTCGGTCTATTTTTTCTCTTTTCTTGAGATTGAACCTAACCATGAAGTATATATAAGTGTTTAGAAGGAAGCAGAAAGCCTCATTGGGACTGGCCACACACACTTGATCCCTCTACAAAATCACGTTCAAAGCTGTGCTGTGAACAATTCAATTTCCCCTCGGCCTTTCACATACGTTGGAAAACGAGCCAAAGGTGGGCAGAGGAAACGTTACAGGGACACCCTCAAAGCCTCCCTGATAAAGTGCAACATTCCCACTGACACCTGGGAGTCCCTGGCCAAAGACCGCCCTAAGTGGAGGAAGTGCATCTGGGAGGAAGAGCACCTCGAGTCTCATCGCCGAGAGCATGCAGAAACCAAGCGCAGGCAGCGGAAGGAGCGTGCGGCAAACCAGTCCCACCCTCCCCTTCCCTCAACCACTGTCTGTCCCACCTGTGACAGGGACTGTGGTTCCTGTATTGGGCTGTTCAGCCACCTAAGGACTCATTTTAAGAGTGGAAGCAAGTCTTCCTCGATCTGAGAGACTGCCTGTGATGATGATGACTCCCGTGTGAAGGAACATCGTGTCCGGTGTACAGAGTCCCGAGACTTGTCCTCAGCTTCCGGGGATGGTCCTGCCCCGTTAGACTTTCCTGCCGACCTTCCTTGCTCCCTCCGAGGGTGGTGAAGGAGGGCTGATCATCTTGGTGCTGCCACTGTGGGGATCGCTTCCTCCTGCTCCGACACCTGGTGGCTCTGCTGGTGTGACTGTGCGGTGCCCTCTGATTCCAGTGCCTGATGCCCGCGAGCTCACCGGGCGACAGGATGGCTCCCCCTTTGTTTCACACACGGACGAGGCGGGCAGATGTGAGGCAAATAAACCCTGCCAGAGTCTGAACCGACAGCTCCATTTAACGAGGCCGTCTCACTGCGCAGACCTTGCTTAAAGTGGCAGCGTACTCGGGGGGCGACACTGCTCCTTTTTACAGCCCCGTTCCGCAACGGGGTTTTATCCCGAGGGAGGGGGACACTCGTGTGCGCAGGGAAATTACCCCGGAGGTTTGGGGTGTACTGCCCCGCCCCCTCACTGCTCCGCCCCCTCACTGCTCCGCCCCGCCCCCGGCCGGCCCTTCGCTGCACCGCCCCGCCCCCGCCCCCTCACCTGGTGGCCCAGCGGCCCGCCACGTTAATGAAAGGGGAGGAGTGTTATAGTGGGTCACCGTATGCAGAACATCGTGTAACGCTGGACTCAGCTCCGCGTTACCGCCCTGGGACCCGCCCCCAAAGGCAGATGAGCGCCGGCGACAGCCAACCGCACCCTCTGAGGGGCACGGCCCAATTCCCCCCTCCGAGAGGCACGGCCCAATTCCCCCCTCTCCGAGGGGCACGGCCCAATTCCCCCCTACTGAGGGGCACGGCCCAATTCCCCCCCCTCTGAGGGGCACGGCCCAATTCCCCCCTACTGAGGGGCACGGCCCAATTCCCCCCCCTCTGAGGGGCACGGCCCAATTCCCCCCTCTCCGAGGGGCACGGCCCAATTCCCCCCTCCGAGAGGCACGGCCCAATTCCCCCCTCTCCGAGGGGCACGGCCCAATTCCCCCCTACTGAGGGGCACGGCCCAATTCCCCCCCCTCTGAGGGGCACGGCCCAATTCCCCCCTCTCCGAGGGGCATGGCCCAATTCCCCCCCCTCGAGAGGCACGGCCCAATTCCCCCCTACTGAGGGGCATGGCCCAATTCCCCCCCCTCCGAGGGGCACGGCCCAATTCCCCCCCCTCGAGAGGCACGGCCCAATTCCCCCCTACTGAGGGGCACGGCCCAATTCCCCCCCCTCCGAGAGGCACGGCCCAATTCCCCCCCTCCGAGGGGCACGGCCCAATTCCCCCCCCTCCGAGGGGCACGGCCCAATTCCCCCCTACTGAGGGGCACGGCCCAATTCCCCCCCCTCCGAGAGGCACGGCCCAATTCCCCCCTACTGAGGGGCACGGCCCAATTCCCCCCCCTCCGAGAGGCACGGCCCAATTCACCCCTACTGAGGGGCACAGCCCAGTTCCCCCCCCTCCGAGGGGCATGGCCCAATTCCCCCCTACTGAGGGGCACGGCCCAATTCCCCCCTACTGAGGGGCACGGCCCAATTCCCCCCCCTCGAGAGGCACGGCCCAATTCCCCCCTACTGTGGGGCACGGCCCAATTTCCCCCCCTCCAAGGGGCACGGCCCAATTCCCCCCCCTCTGAGGGGCACGGCCCAATTCCCCCCTCTCCGAGGGACACGGCCCAAATCCCTCCCCTCCGAGGGACACGGCCCAATTCCCTCCCCTCCGAGGGACACGGCCCAATTCCCTCCCCTCCGAGCGGCACGGCCCAATTCCCCCCTCTCCGAGGGACACGGCCCAATTCCCTCCCCTCCGAGGGACACGGCCCAATTCCCTCCCCTCCGAGCGGCACGGCCCAATTCCCCCCTCTCCGAGGGACACGGCCCAATTCCCTCCCCTCCGAGGGACACGGCCCAATTCCCTCCCCTCCGAGGGACACGGCCCAATTCCCCCCTCTCCGAGGGACACGGCCCAATTCCCTCCCCTCCGAGGGACACGGCCCAATTCCCCCTCTCCGAGGGACACGGCCCAATTCCCTCCCCTCCGAGGGACACGGCCCAATTCCCCCTCTCCGAGGGACACGGCCCAATTCCGTGCCAGCTGCAGGGAGTCCCGGCCCCAGAAGGTTATTGCCCACAATCGGGGAGAAGGACAATTTTGAGACCCCAGTATGTGGACCAGAGACACAGGCTGGTGTCTAGACCACAGAGACACAGGCTGGTGTCTAGACCACAGAGACACAGGCTGGTGTCTAGACCACAGAGACACAGGCTGGTGTCTAGACCACAGAGACACAGGCTGGTGTCTAGACCACAGAGACACAGGCTGGTGTCTAGACCACAGAGACACAGGCTGGTGTCTAGACCACTGAGACTCAGGCTGGTGTCTAGACCACAGAGACACAGGCTGGTGTCTAGACCACAGAGACACAGGCTGGTGTCTAGACCACAGAGACACAGGCTGGTGTCTAGACCACTGAGACTCAGGCTGGTGTCTAGACCACAGAGACACAGGCTGGTGTCTAGACCACAGAGACACAGGCTGGTGTCTAGACCACAGAGACACAGGCTGGTGTCTAGACCACAGAGACTCAGGCTGGTGTCTAGACCACAGAGACACAGGCTGGTGTCTAGACCACAGAGACACAGGCTGGTGTCTAGACCACAGAGACTCAGGCTGGTGTCTAGAACACAGAGACACAGGCTGGTGTCTGGATCACAGAGACACATGCTGGTGTCTGGATCACAGGGACACAGGCTGGTGTCTGGATCACAGAGACACATGCTGGTGTCTGGATCACAGGGACACTGGCTGGTGTCTAGACCACAGAGACTCAGGCTGGTGTCTCGAACACAGAGACACAGGCTGGTGTCTGGATCACAGAGACACATGCTGGTGTCTGGATCACAGAGACACATGCTGGTGTCTGGATCACAGGGACACAGGCTGGTGTCTGGACCACAGAGACACAGGCTGGTGTCTAGACCACAGAGACTCAGGCTGGTGTCTGGACCACAGAGACACAGGCTGGTGTCTGGATCACAGAGACACAGGCTGGTGTCTAGACCACAGAGACTCAGGCTGGTGTCTGGACCACAGAGATACACCCAGTGGGAGACGGGCTTTCAAAGCTCATGATACTTAAGATTTCGGGAGACAATGACACAGGTATTCGTGACTGGTTTATCAGTGGATTTATTCCTGTTTCTTTAATGACAGCCACACCCTGAGCCAGGGCCAACCGCTGATTCTGCAGGCTTCATGTTTTGCCAATTCTCCGCCGAGTTGTTGTATCCTCGGGGGTTGTTGAAGATGTTTCCACCGAGAGCTCAGGGGAGCTGTTCGCGATCACCTCGCTTTCCACGGGCTTCCTCTGCAGGATGGCCTGGAAGTCCTGAAGCGATAAAACAGACAGAGAATTAGTGACGCCCACCAAGCTCATGGTCTACAGGACTGTAGTAATACCCGCCCTCCTGTATGGCTCAGAGACATGGACCATGTAGACAAGACACCTCAAGTCGCTGGAGATATACCACCAACGATGTCTCCGCAAGATCCTACAAATCCCCTGGGAGGACAGTCGCACCAACTCCTGTGCAATGTGGGAAATCAAGGAGGCTTCCAGTGTCCCTGACTATTACATGTGCAGGAAGTGTGTCCAGCTGCAGCTCCTCTGGAGCATCCGCGATGCTGAGGATGTCGTGAATAGCACATTTAGAGGGTTGGTCACACCGCAGGTAAAGGTTTCAAAGGCAGATAGGGAATGGGTGCCCATCAGGCAGAGCAGTGGAAGGAAGGTAGTGCAGGGGTCCCCTGCGGTTATCCCCCTCCAAAACAAATACACCACCTTGCGTGCTGCTGGGGGAGATGGCCTATCAGGGGGGAGCAGCAGCAGCCAAGTTCATGGCACTGGGGGTGGCTCTGCTGCACAGGAGGGCAAGAAAAGAGTGGGAGAGCGATAGGGATAGGGGATTCTATTGTAAGGGGAATAGATAGATGTTTCTGTGGCTGCAAACGAGACTCCAGGATGGTATGTTGCCTCCCTGGTGCAAGGGTCAAGGATGTCTCGGAGTGGCTGTAGCGCATTATGGAGGGGGAGGGTGAACAGCCAGCTGTCGTGGTGCATATGGTACCAACGATATAGGTAAAAAATGGGATGAGGTCCTACAAGCTGAATTTAGGGAGCTAGGAGTTAAATTAAAAAGTAGGACCTCAAAGGTACTAATCTCAGGATTGCTACCAGTGCCACGTGCTAGTCAGAGTAGGAATCACAGGATAGCGCAAATGAATACGTGGCTTGAGCAGTAGTGCAGAAGGGAGGGATTCAAATTCCTGGGACATTGGAACCCGTTCTGGGGGAGGTGGGACCAGTACAAACCGGACGGTCTGCACCTGGGCAGGACCGGAACCAATGTCCCAGGGGGAGTGTTTGCTAGTGCTGTTGGGGAGGGATTAAACTAATATGGTAGGGGGATGGGAATCTATGCAGGGGGACAGAGGGAAGTAAAAAGGGGGCAGAAGCAAAAGGTAGGAAGGAGAAAAGCAAGAGTGAAGGGCAGAGAAATCAAGGGCAAAAATGAACAAGGGCCACAATAAAACATCATTCTAAAAGAGTGTTAAAAAAACAAACCTGAAGGTTCCGAGTCTCATTGCAAGGAGCATTCGTAATAAGGTGGACGCATTAACTGCGCAGATAGCTGTTATCAATCAACCACAGACAGTCCCTCGGAATCGAGGAGGACTTGCTTCCACTCCCAAAGTGAGTTCTTTGATGGCTGAACAGCCCGATACGGGAGCCACAGACCCTGTTATAGGTGGGACAGACATCCATCGGGGGAAGGGGTCGGTGGGGCTGGTTTGCCCCGCGCTCCTTCCACTGTCTGCGCCTGGCCTCTCCATGCTCCTTGCGTTGAGCCTCGAAGAGCTCAACATCCTCCCGGATGCACTTTCTCCACCTCGGGCAGTCTGCGGCCAGGGTCTCCCAGGTGTCAGTGGTGATGTCGCACTTTACCAGGGAGGCTTTGAGGATGTCCTTATAACGTTTCCTCTGTCCTCTCTTGGCTCGTTTACCATGAAGGAGCTCCACATAAAGCATTTGCTTAGGGAGTCTCGTATCTGGCATGTGAACTATGTGGCCTGCCCAGCGAAGCTGATCGAGTGTAGTCAGTGCTTCAATGCTGGGGATGTTGGCCTGGTTGAGACACTGATGTTGGTGCGTCTGTCCTTCCAGGGGATTTGCAGGATCTTGCAGAGACATCGTTGGTGATATATCTCCAGCGACTTGAGGTGCCTTCTATACATCGTCCATGCCTCTAATCCATACAGGAGAGCGGGTATTAATACAACCTTGTAGACCATGAGTTTGGTGGTAGATTTGAGGGCCTGGTCTTCAAACACTCTTTTTCTCAGACGCCCGAAGGCTGCGCTGGCGCACTGGAGGTGTTGCTGAATCTCGACATCAATGTCTGCCCTTTGTTGATAAGAGGCTCCCGAGACATGATCTTTGCAGCGCGCCAGTTGCAGGAAAAATGCAGGGAGCAGCCTTATACATGGCCCTTCTCGATCTTACAAAGGCCTTTGACACTGTCAACTGTGAGGGTCTATGAAGCATCCTCCTCCGCTTCGGATGCCCCCAAAAGTTTGTCAACATCCTTCGCCTGCTTCACGACGACATGCAGGCCGTGATCCTTACCAATGGATCCATTACAGACCCAATCCACGTCCGGACCTGGGTCAAACAGGGCTGCGTCATCGCTCCAACCCTCTTCTCAATCTCCCTCGCCACCATGCTCCACCTCACAGTCAACAAGCTCCCCGCTGGAGTGGAATTAAACTACAGAACCAGTGGGGAGCTGTTTAACCTACGCCGCCTCCAGGCCAGGTCCAAGACCACCCCAACCTCTGTCGTTGAGCTGCAGTATGCGGATGACGCCTGTGTCTGTGCACATTCAGAGGCTGAACTCCAGGATATAGTCAATGTATTCACTGAGGCATATGAAAGCATGGGCCTTACGCTTAACCTCCGTAAGACAAAGGTCCTCCACCAGCCTATCACCGCCTCACAGCACTGTCCTCCAATCATCAAGATCCACGACGCGGCCCTGGACAATGTGGACCATTTCCCATATCTCGGGAGCCTCTTATAGCTGTTATTGGATATGATGTCATTGGGATTACGGAAACATGGCTCCAGGGTAACCAAGGATAGGAACTCAACATCCAGGGGTATTCAATATTCAGGAAGGATAGACAGGAAGGAAAAGGAGGTGGGGTAACGTTAATGGTTAAAGAGGAGATTAACGCAACAGTAAGGAAGGATATTAGCCTGGATGATGTGGAATCGGTATGGGTAGAGCTGCGAAACACCAAAGAGCAGAAAACGTAGGTGGGAGTTGTGTACAGACCACCAAACAGTAGTAGGGAGGTTGGGGATGGCATCAAACAGGAAATTAGGGATGCATGCAATAAGGGTACGGCAGTTATCATGGGTGACTTTAATCTACATATAGATTGGGCTAACCAAACTGGTAGCAATACTGTGGAGGAGGATTTCCTGGAGTGTATAAGGGATGGTTTTCTAGACCAATATGTCGAGGAACGAACTAGAGAGCAGGCCATCCTAGACTGGGTGTTGTGTAATGAGAAAGGACTAATTAGCAATCTGGTCGTGTGTGGCACCTTGGGGAAGAGTGACCATAATATGGTAGAATTCTTCATTAAGATGGAGAGCGACACAGTTAACTCAGAGACTAGGGTCCTGAACTTAAAGAAAGGAAACTACAATGGTATGAGATGTGATTTGGTTAGGATAGACTGGCGAGTGATACTTAAAGGGTTGATGGCGGATCGGCAATGACAGACATTTAAAGATCACATGGATGAATTACAACTATTGTACATCCCTGTCTGGCGTAAAAATAAAACAGGAAAGGTGGCTCAACCGTGGCTGACAAGGGAAATTAGGGATAGTCTTAAATCCAAGGAAGAGGCATATAAATTGGCCAGAAAAAGCAGCAAACCTGAGGACTGGGAGAAATTTATAATTCAGCAGAGGAGGACTAAGGGTTTAATTAGGAGGGGGAAAATAGAGTATGAGAGAGTAAGCTTGCAGGGAACCTAAAAACTGACTGCAAAAGCTTCGATAGATATGTGAAGAGAAAAAGATTAGTGAAGACAAACATAGGTCCCTTGCAGTTGGATTCGGGTGAATTCATAATGGGGAACAAAGAAATGGCAGATCAACTGAACAAATACTTTGGTTCTGTCTTCACTAAGGAAGACACGAATAACCTCCCGAAAATACTAGGGCACTGAGGGTCTAGCGAGAAGGAAGAACTGAGGGAAATCATTATTAGTCAGGAAATGGTGTTCGGGAAACTGATGGGATTGAAGGCCGATAAATCCCCAGGGCCTGATAGTCTGCATCCCAGAGTACTTAAGAAAGTGGCCTTAGAAATAGTGCATTGGTGATCATTTTCCAACATTCTATAGACTCTGGATCAGTTCCTATGGATTAGAGGGTAGCTAATGTAACGCCACTTTTAAAAAAAGGAGGGAGAGAGAAAATGGGGAAATATAGATCGGTTAGCCTGACATCAGCAGTGGGGAAAATGCTGGAATCAATTATTAAAGATGAAATAGCAGTGCATTTGGAAAGCAGTGACAGGATCGGTCCAAGTCAGCATGGATTTATGAAAGGGAAATCATGCTCGACAAATCTTCTGGAAATTTTTGAGGATGTAACTAACAGAGTGGACAAGGGAGAACTAGTGGATGTAGGGTATTTGGACTTTCAAAAGGCTTTTGACAGGGTCCCAAACAAGAGATTAGTGTACAAAATTAAGGTGCATGGGAGTGGGAATAAACAGGTCCTTTTCAGAATGGCAGTGGTGTCGCAAGGCTCAGTGCTGGGACCCCAGCTATTTACAATATACATTAATGATTTAGACGAAGGAATTAAATGTAATACCTCCAAGTTTGCAGATGACACTAAGCTGGGTGGCGGTGTGAGCTGTGAGGAGGATGCTAGGAGGCTGCAGGGTGACTGGGACAGATTAGGTGAGTGGGCAAATGCATGGCAGATGCAGTAAAATGTGGATAAATGTGAGGTTATCCACTTTGGTGGCAAAAACAAGGCGGCAGATTATCTGAATAGTGACAGATTAGGAAAAGGGGAGGTGCAACAAGACCTAGGTGTCATGGTTCATCAGTCACTGAAAGTTGGCATACAGGTACAGCAGGCAGTGAAGAAGGCAAATGGTATGTTGGCCTTCATAGCGAGAGGATTTGAGTATAGGAGCAGGGTAGTCTTACTACAGTTGTACAG
The DNA here is from genome assembly GCF_044704955.1 of Pristiophorus japonicus. Taxonomy (NCBI): domain Eukaryota; kingdom Metazoa; phylum Chordata; class Chondrichthyes; family Pristiophoridae; genus Pristiophorus; species Pristiophorus japonicus. The sequence continues at coordinate 872,833 of NW_027252505.1, forward strand.
GGCCTTGGTGAGACCCCACCTTGAGTATTGTGTACAGTTTTGATCTGCTAATCTGAGGAAGGACATTCTTGCTATTGAGGGAATGCAGCGAAGGTTCACCAGACTGATTCCCGGATGGCAGGACTGACATATGAAGAAAGAGTGGATCGGCTAGGCTTATATTCACTGGAATTTCAAAGAATGAGAGGGGATCTCATAGAAACATATAAAATTCTGACGGGATTGGACAGGTTAGATGCAGGAAGAATGTTCCCAATGTTGGGGAAGTCCAGAACCAGGGGTCACAGTCTAAGGATAAGGGGTAAGCCATATTGGACCGAGATGAGGAGAAACTTTTTCAGCCAGAGAGTTGTGAACCTGTGGAATTCTCTACCACAGAAAGTTGTTGAGTTCAGTTCGTTGGATATATTCAAGAGGGAGTTAGATGTGGCCCTTACAGCTAAAGGGATCAAGGGGTATGAAGAGAAAGCAGGAATGGGGTACTGAAGCTGCATGATCAGCCATGATCATATTGGATGGCGGTGCAGGCTCGAAGGGCCGAATGGCCTACTCCTGCACCTATTTTCTATGTTTCTATGTTAACGTCCTCGACCAGGTTAATATCCGCAGCATTGAAGCACTGACCACACTCGATCAGCTCCACTGGGCAGACCACATTGTCTGCATGTCAGCTCCTCCTCCTTACGAGACCCTTCGACCCCGGATATAAAAGGGGTCGGAGGGTCTAGTAAGGAGGAGGAACTGAGGGAAATCCTTATTAGCCGGGAAATTATGTTGGGGAAATTGATGGGATTGAAGGCCGATAAATCCCCAGGGCCTGATGGACTGCATCCCAGAGTACTTATGGAGGTGGCCTTGGAAATAGTGGATGCATTGACAGTCATTTTCCAACATTCCATTGACTCTGGATCAGTTCCTATGGAGTGGAGGGTAGCCAATGTAACCCCGCTTTTTAAAAAAGGAGGGAGAGAGAAAACAGGGAATTATAGACCGGTCAGCCTGACATCGGTAGTGGGTAAAATGATGGAATCAATTGTTAAGGATGTCATAGCAGTGCATTTGGAAAGAGGTAATATGATAGGTCCAAGTCAGCATGGATTTGTGAAAGGGAAATCATGCTTGACAAATCTTCTGGAATTTTTTGAGGATGTTTCCAGTAGAGTGGACAAGGGAGAACCAGTTGATGTGGTATATTTGGACTTTCAGAAGGCTTTCGACAAGGTCCCACACAAGAGATTAATGTGCAAAGTTAAAGCACATGGGATTGGGGGTAGTGTGCTGACATGGATTGAGAACTGGTTGTCAGACAGGAAGCAAAGAGTAGGAGTAAATGGGGACTTTTCAGAATGGCAGGCAGTGACTAGTGGGGTACCGCAAGGTTCTGTGCTGGGGCCCCAGCTGTTTACACTGTACATTAATGATTTAGACGAGGGGATTAAATGTAGTATCTCCAAATTTGCGGATGACACTAAGTTGGGTGGCAGTGTGAGCTGCGAGGAGGATGCTATGAGGCTGCAGAGCGACTTGGACAGGTTAGGTGAGTGGGCAAATGCATGGCAGATGAAGTATAATGTGGATAAATGTGAGGTTATCCACTTTGGTGGTAAAAACAGAGAGACAGACTATTATCTGAATGGTGACAGATTAGGAAAAGGGGAGGTGCAAAGAGACCTGGGTGTCATGGTACATCAGTCATTGAAGGTTGGCATGCAGGTACAGCAGGCGGTTAAGAAAGCAAATGGCATGTTGGCCTTCATAGCGAGGGGATTTGAGTACAGGGGCAGGGAGGTGTTGCTACAATTGTACAGGGCCTTGGTGAGGCCTGGAGTATTGTGTACAGTTTTGGTCTCCTAACCTGAGGAAGGACATTCTTGCTATTGAGGGAGTGCAGCGAAGGTTCACCAGACTGATTCCCGGGATGGCGGGACTGACCTATCAAGAAAGACTGGATCAACTGGGCTTGTATTCACTGGAGTTCAGAAGAATGAGAGGGGACCTCATAGAAACGTTTAAAATTCTGACGGGGTTAGACAGGTTAGATGCAGGAAGAATGTTCCCAATGTTGGGGAAGTCCAGAACCAGGGGACACAGTCTAAGGATAAGGGGTAAGCCATTTAGGACCGAGATGAGGAGGAATTTCTTCACCCAGAGAGTGGTGAACCTGTGGAATTCTCTACCACAGGAAGTTGTTGAGGCCAATTCACTAAATATATTCAAAAAGGAGTTAGATGAAGTCCTTACTACTAGGGGGATCAAGGGGTATGGTGAGAAAGCAGGAATGGGGTACTGAAGTTGCATGTTCAGCCATGAACTCATTGAATGGCGGTGCAGGCTAGAAGGGCCGAATGGCCTACTCCTGCACCTATTTTCTATGTTTCTATGTCTATGTTTCTACAAGACTCCCAAAGCAAGCGCTCTACTCTGAACTCCTTCATGGCAAGCGAGCCAAAGGTGGGCAGAGGAAACGTTACAAGGACACCCTCAAAGCTTCCCTGATAAAGTACAACATCTCCACTGACACCTGGGAGTCCCTGGCCAAAGACCACCCTAAGTGGAGGAAGTGCATCCGGGAGGGCGCTCAGCACCTCGAGTCTCATCGCCGAGAGCATGCAGAAACCAGGCGCAGGCAGCGGAAGGAGCGTGCGGCAAACCAGTCCCACCCTCCCCTTCCCTCAACCACTATCTGTCCCACCTGTGACAGGGACTGTGGCTCTCGTATTGGACTGTTCAGCAACCTAAGGACTCATGTTTAGAGTGGAAGCAAGTCTTCCTCAATTCCGAGGGACTGCCTATGATGATGAGTGTATGTATGCAGCATTTGACCGATCGCGGCATCGAGGAGTCCAGGAAACACAGGGGTCAAAGTGAAAGCACGCCCTGGAGTCATGCCCAAAGCGAGATGTTGTGGTGGTTGGAGGCCAATCATCTCAGCCCCAGGACATTGCTGCAGTAGTTCCTCAGGTCAGTGCCCTAAGCCCAGCCATCTTCAGCTGCTTCATCATAAGGTCAGAAGTGGGGATGTTCGCTGCTGACTGCACAGTGTTCAGCACCATTCACAACTCCTCAGATAATGGAGTAGTCCATACCCACATACAGCAAGACCGGGACAACAACCCCATCACCACAGGCAGTCCCTCGAACCGAGGATTGACTTGATTCCACGCTGAAAAGGGATGAGTTCACAGGTGTTTCAGTGAAGGACCTGATATTCCAGATCCCGAACTACATCCTGAAGGGTGGAAGATGCCTGTGTGTGGATTGTTTAACGTGGGGTGACCGTTACACACCAGCCACCACACGGGCTTGACAGAGCGAGGTCTTGGTCCAGGGGCAAGGGTTAACCAGGACCACTGGAGACCTGCTCTGCTGCACGGACCCAGTGTGCTCACATATCGCAGTGTGGGCTGGGCCTGTGCTGCCCCTAGGCCCCAGCCTCTTCTGGAGGCATACTACCCCAGGGAGCAGCGCGAGCTGGTGCAGGAGGGCGACGGCAGCAAAGAGTGACGTCATCAAGATCCAGGTCGGTGATTGGAGGGTGGGCAGGTACAGCAGGAGCAGCGAGGTCAGGGCGAAGGAGCGGCGAGAGACTGTAGAGCGACGTGATCGGGACCCAGGAGTGACGAGAGAGGGAGGGGTGGGGGGAGTGAGGGGAGAGGTGGGGGGGAGTGAGGGGAGGGGTGGGGGGGGGAGTGAGGGGAGGGGTGGGGGGGAGTGAGGGGAGGGGTGGGGGGGAGTGAGGGGAGGGGTGGGGGGGGAGTGAGGGGAGGGGTGGGGGGGGAGTGAGGGGAGGGGTGGGGGAGGAGTGAGGGGAGGGGTGGGGGGAGTGAGGGGAGGGGTGGGGGGGGAGTGAGGGGAGGGGTGGGGGGGAGTGAGGGGAGGGGTGGGGGGGAGTGAGGGGAGGGGTGGGGGGGAGTGAGGGGAGGGGTGGGGGGGGAGTGAGGGGAGGGGTGGGGGGGAGTGAGGGGAGGGTGGGGGGGGAGTGAGGGGAGGGTGGGGGGGGAGTGAGGGGAGGGGTCGGGGGAGAGTGAGGGGAGGGGTGGGGGGGCAGTGAGGGGAGGGGTGGGGGAGTGAGGGGAGGGGTGGGGGGGAGTGAGGGGAGGGGTGGGGGGGGAGTGAGGGGAGGGGTGGGGGGGGAGTGAGGGGAGGGGTGGGGGGGGAGTGAGGGGAGGGGTGGGGGGGAGTGAGGGGAGGGGTGGGGGGGAGTGAGGGGAGGGGTGGGGGGGAGTGAGGGGAGGGGTGGGGGGGAGTGAGGGGAGGGGTGGGGGGGAGTGAGGGGAGGGGTGGGGGGAGGGGTCTGGGGAGGGGTGGGCGGTGGGGGGAGGGGTCGGGGGAGGGGTGGGGGGTCTGGAGAGGGGGGAGGCGTGGGGGAAGGGGTGGGGTACAGGGGTGGGGGGAGGGGTCTGGGGAGGGGTGGTGGAGGGAGGAGGGGTGGGGTGAGGGGTGTGGGGTCTGGGGGTGGTGGAGGGAGGAGGGGTGGGGTGAGGGGTCTGGGGGTGGTGGAGGGAGAAGGGGTGGGGTGAGGGGTCTGGGGGTGGTGGAGGGAGAAGGGGTGGGGTGAGGGGTCTGGGGAGGGGGGAGGGGTGGTGGAGGGAGGAGGGGTGGGGGGAGGGGTGGGGTGAGGGGTCTGGGGAGGGGGGGAGGGGTGGTGGAGGGAGGAGGGGTGGGGGGAGGGAGGAGGGGTGGGGTGAGGGGTCTGGGGAGGGGGGGGAGGTGTGGTGGAGGGAGGAGGGGTGGGGGGAGGGAGGAGGGGTGGGGTGAGGGGTCTGGGGAGGGGGGGAGGGGTGGGGGGAGAAGTGAGGTACGGGGTGGGTGGGGAAAGGGGTGGGGTACGGAGTGGGCGGACCAGACACGTCAGCACTGGCTACAAGAGCAGGTCAGACGCTGGGTATGTGAGACCACCTCAAGCATCTCCACCATCTTTTTATCTCAGCTTGAGAGGCCGGGAAAGTGAGGGGAGAGAGAGAGAAAGAGAAAGAGTGAGTGAGAGACAGAATGTGGATGAGAGAGAAGTGAGAGAGTGAGAATGTGAGTGAGTGCGTGTGAGAGAGAGTATATGAGACTGAGAGTGAGAGGGAGTGAGAGAGAGAGAGAGAGAGAGTATGTCAGAGAGTGAGAGAGAGAAAATGGACACTGGAAAATAAACTGTAAATAGAGAGATGGGAGCTAGGAGATACAGTAACAGGGCTATAGTTAGGGAACAGTGATAGAATAAAGATCACAGAGAGCGTGGCAGTGAGAGGCATAGAGAGACAGAGAGAGAGAGAGAGAGAGACAGAGACAGTGAGAGAGAGGAGAGACAGAGAGAGGGGGAGAGAGACAGTGGGAGAGAGGAGAGACAGAGAGAGGGGGAGAGAGAGAGAGAGAGAGAGAGGGAGAGGGGGGACAGGGAGAGAGAGAGGGGGGGGACAGGGAGAGAGAGAGAGAGGGGGGGACAGGGAGAGAGAGAGAGAGGGGGGGGACAGGGAGAGAGAGAGAGGGGGAACAGGGGGAGAGAGAGGGGGGGGACAGGGGGAGAGAGAGAGGGGGGGACAGGGGGAGGGGGAGAGTGACGCGGGGAGGGGGAGAGTGACGCGGGGAGGGGGAGAGTGACGCGGGGAGGGGGAGAGTGACGCGGGGAGGGGGAGAGTGACGCGGGGAGGGGGAGAGTGACGCGGGGAGGGGGAGAGTGACGCGGGGAGGGGGAGAGTGACGCGGGGAGGGGGAGAGTGACGCGGGGAGGGGGAGAGTGACGCGGGGAGGGGGAGAGTGACGCGGGGAGGGGGAGAGTGACGCGGGGAGGGGGAGAGTGACGCGGGGAGGGGGAGAGTGACGCGGGGAGGGGGAGAGTGACGCGGGGAGGGGGAGAGTGACGCGGGGAGGGGGAGAGTGACGCGGGGAGGGGGAGAGTGACGCGGGGAGGGGGAGAGTGACGCGGGGAGGGGGAGAGTGACGCGGGGAGGGGGAGAGTGACGCGGGGAGGGGGAGAGTGACGCGGGGAGGGGGAGAGTGACGCGGGGAGGGGGAGAGTGACGCGGGGAGGGGGAGAGTGACGCGGGGAGGGGGAGAGTGACGCGGGGAGGGGGAGAGTGACGCGGGGAGGGGGAGAGTGACGCGGGGAGGGGGAGAGTGACGCGGGGAGGGGGAGAGTGACGCGGGGAGGGGGAGAGTGACGCGGGGAGGGGGAGAGTGACGCGGGGAGGGGGAGAGTGACGCGGGGAGGGGGAGAGTGACGCGGGGAGGGGGAGAGTGACGCGGGGAGGGGGAGAGTGACGCGGGGAGGGGGAGAGTGACGCGGGGAGGGGGAGAGTGACGCGGGGAGGGGGAGAGTGACGCGGGGAGGGGGAGAGTGACGCGGGGAGGGGGAGAGTGACGCGGGGAGGGGGAGAGTGACGCGGGGAGGGGGAGAGTGACGCGGGGAGGGGGAGAGTGACGCGGGGAGGGGGAGAGTGACGCGGGGAGGGGGAGAGTGACGCGGGGAGGGGGAGAGTGACGCGGGGAGGGGGAGAGTGACGCGGGGAGGGGGAGAGTGACGCGGGGAGGGGGAGAGTGACGCGGGGAGGGGGAGAGTGACGCGGGGAGGGGGAGAGTGACGCGGGGAGGGGGAGAGTGACGCGGGGAGGGGGAGAGTGACGCGGGGAGGGGGAGAGTGACGCGGGGAGGGGGAGAGTGACGCGGGGAGGGGGAGAGTGACGCGGGGAGGGGGAGAGTGACGCGGGGAGGGGGAGAGTGACGCGGGGAGGGGGAGAGTGACGCGGGGAGGGGGAGAGTGACGCGGGGAGGGGGAGAGTGACGCGGGGAGGGGGAGAGTGACGCGGGGAGGGGGAGAGTGACGCGGGGAGGGGGAGAGTGACGCGGGGAGGGGGAGAGTGACGCGGGGAGGGGGAGAGTGACGCGGGGAGGGGGAGAGTGACGCGGGGAGGGGGAGAGTGACGCGGGGAGGGGGAGAGTGACGCGGGGAGGGGGAGAGTGACGCGGGGAGGGGGAGAGTGACGCGGGGAGGGGGAGAGTGACGCGGGGAGGGGGAGAGTGACGCGGGGAGGGGGAGAGTGACGCGGGGAGGGGGAGAGTGACGCGGGGAGGGGGAGAGTGACGCGGGGAGGGGGAGAGTGACGCGGGGAGGGGGAGAGTGACGCGGGGAGGGGGAGAGTGACGCGGGGAGGGGGAGAGTGACGCGGGGAGGGGAGAGTGACGCGGGGAGGGGGAGAGTGACGCGGGGAGGGGGAGAGTGACGCGGGGAGGGGAGAGTGACGCGGGGAGGGGAGAGTGACGCGGGGAGGGGGAGAGTGACGCGGGGGGGAGGGAGTGACGCAGGGAGGGAGTGACGCAGGGAGAGAGTGACGCAGGGAGAGAGTGACGCAGGGAGAGAGTGACGCAGGGAGAGAGTGACGCAGGGAGAGAGTGACGCAGGGAGAGAGTGACGCAGGGAGAGAGTGACGCAGGGAGAGAGTGACGCAGGGAGAGAGTGACGCAGGGAGAGAGTGACGCAGGGAGAGAGTGACGCAGGGAGAGAGTGACGCAGGGAGAGAGTGACGCAGGGAGAGAGTGACGCAGGGAGAGAGTGACGCAGGGAGAGAGTGACGCAGGGAGAGAGTGACGCAGGGAGAGAGTGACGCAGGGAGAGAGTGACGCAGGGAGAGAGTGACGCAGGGAGAGAGTGACGCAGGGAGAGAGTGACGCAGGGAGAGAGTGACGCAGGGAGAGAGTGACGCAGGGAGAGAGTGACGCAGGGAGAGAGTGACGCAGGGAGAGAGTGACGCAGGGAGAGAGTGACGCAGGGAGAGAGTGACGCAGGGAGAGAGTGACGCAGGGAGAGAGTGACGCAGGGAGAGAGAGAGAGACAGGGAGAGAGAGAGAGACAGGGAGAGAGAGAGAGACAGGGAGAGAGAGAGAGACAGGGAGAGAGAGAGAGAGAGAGAGAGAGACGGAGAGAGATAGGGAGTGGGAGACAGGGAGAGGGAGACAGGGAGAGGGAGACAGGGAGAGGGAGACAGGGAGCAACAAAGGTGGAGAGACAGGGGGAGAGAGTGAGGGAGAGAGTGAGGGAGGGAGAGAGTGAGAGAGAGACTGAGGGAGAGAGAGAGAGAGCGGGAGAAAGAGAGAGAGAGGAAGAGAGAGAGAGAGAGGGTGAGATAGAGAGAGGAGGGGGAAGAGAGAGAGAGAGGGAGGGGAGGCGAGGGAGGATGGTACACAGTGAGAGAGAGTGAGGGGCACACAGAATCACAGAACGGTTACAGCACGGAAGGATGCCATTCGGCCCGTCGAGCCCGTGCTGGCTCTCTGCAAGAGCCCCTCAGCCAGTCCCACTCCTGTGCCCTTCCCCCGTAAATCTTTCTCTTTCGGGCACTTATCCAACTCCCTTTTGAAAGCCATGATTGAGTATGCCTCCACAACCCTCTCAGGCTGTGCATTCCAGATCCTAACCACTCGCTGCGTAAAAAATTTTTTCCTCATGTCGTCTTTGGTTCTTCTGCCAATCACCTTAAATCTGTGTCCTCTGGTTCTCCACCCTTCCACCAATGGGAACAGTTTCTCTCTCTCTACTCTGTCAGACCCCTCATGATTCTGAGCACCTCGATCAAATCACCTCTCAACCTTCTCTGCTCTAAGGAGAACCCTAACTGGAGAGTGGGATTAGGCCGGATAGCCCTTTGTTGGCCGGCGTGGACACGATGGGTCGAAATGGTTCCTTGCGTGTTGTAAATTTATACGTTGCTATTCTATGATTCTCCCATCTCCGTAAGCCTTTTTAACCGCTTTCTCAACCTGCCACCTTCATATACCCCCAGGTCTCTCTGTTCCTGCACCCCCTTTAGGATTGTACCCTTCAATTTATATTGTCTCTCCTCGTTCTTCCGACCAAAATATATCACTTCGCACTTTTCTGTGTTAAATTTCATCTGCCCCGTGTCCGTCCATTCCATCAGCCTGTCTATGTCTTCCTGAAGTCTATCCCTATCCTCCTCACTGTTCACTATACTTCCAAGTTTTGTGTCATCAGTAAATTGTGAAATTGTATCCTGTACACCCAAGTCCAAATCATTAATATACATCAGGAAAAGCAGTGGTCCCAGTACTGACCCCTGGGGAACACCACTGTATACCTTCCTCCAGTCCGATAAACAACCGTTCCCCACTACTCTCTGTTTCCTGTCACTGAGACAATCCCGATCCATACTGCCCCTGTCCCTTTTATTCCAGGGCTTCAACTTTGCTGCAAGCCTATTATGTGGCACTTTATCAAACGCCTTTTGGAAATCCAAGTACACCACGTTAACCACATTACCCTCATCAACCCTCTCTGTTACCTCATCAAAAAACTCTATCAAGTTATTAAACACGATTTGCCTTTAACAAATCTGTGCTGGCTTTCCTTAATTAATCCACCCCTTTCCAAGTGACTGTTAACTTTGTCCCGGATTATTGCTTCTAAAAGCTCCCCCATTACCGAGGTTAAATTGACCGGCCTGTAGTTGCTGGGTTTATCCTTACGCCTTTTTTTCAACAAGGGTGTAATATTTGCAATTCTCCAGTCTCTGGCACCGGTCCAGTATCGAAAGAGGATTGGAAGATTGTGGCCAGTACCTCCGCCATTTCCACCCTCACTTCCCTCAGTATCTGAGGATGCATCCCATCTGGTCCTGGTGACTTATCTACATTAAGTACAGCCAGCCTTTCTAGTACCTCGTCTTTATTAAATCGTATCCCATCCAGTATCTCCTCCACCTCCTCCTTCACTATGTCCATGGCAGCATCTTCTGCCTTGGTGAGACAGAGGCAGAGTACTCGAGTACCTCAGCCATACCCTCTGCCTCCATTTCCAGGTCTCCATTTTGGTCCCTAATCAGCCCACCCCTCTTACTACCCTTTTACTATTTATCTGCCTACAGAAGACTTCTGGATTCTCTTTTATGTTGGCTGTCATTCTATTCTCATACCCTCTTATCTTTTTCACTTCTCTAAACTTTCTATATTCAGCCTGGTTCTCAGCTTATTCTCAGCCTGACATCTATCATCCACGCTCTTTTTCTGCTTCATCTTACTCTCTATCTGTTTTGTCACTAGGGAGCTCTGACTTTAGTTGCCCTACCTTTTTCCCACGTGGGAATGTACCTCGATTGTACCTGAACCATCTCCTCTTTAAAGGCAGCCCACTGTTCCACTACAGTTGTGCCTGCCGATCACTGATTCCAGTTTACCCGGGCCAGATCTGTTCTCAGCACACTGAAATTGGCCTTTCCCCAGTTATGTAATTTTACTCCAGATTCCTCCCTGTCCTTTTCCATAGTTCATCTAAATCTTACTATGCACAGTGAGAGAGAGAGGGAGGGAGAGGGGAGAGAGAAGCAGGCACACGGGGAGAGAGGTAGGGCGAGAGAGAGGGCGAGAGGGAGGGCGAGAGGGAGGGCGAGAGGGAGGGCGAGAGGGAGGGAGGGAGAGACACAGTGAGAGAGAATGTCATGTATTCAACTATCATTGTAACCCATGTATAAGCTGACCTAAGTTGTCCACCTTGAGAACACTGACCACAAGGGGTGAAGTTGTGGGAGACACTCCTAACCTGGACTTTCCGGTATAAAAGGGGAAGCTCCACCCACCTTCATCACTTGAGGTCTTGGTAATAAAGGTTACTGGTCACAGAGTGACCTTCTCTCAAGTATGGGCCTCGTGTGCATTTATACTGTATAGTAAGGACATATCATTGGCGACGAGAAACTGGGATTTAAACCACGCGAGCATGGCCACTAGCAGCACAGACGAGAGGTACTGTGTTGGTGATGATTGGGACGACTTTATTGAGAGACTACAGCAAAGTTTCCTCACTACGGAATGGCTGGGACAGGATTCGGCCGACAAACACAGGGCTCATCTCCTGATGGTTTGTGGATCCAGAACGTACTCCCTGATGAAGGACCTTCTAGCGCCAGAGAAGCCGGCGGACAAGACGTTCGAAGAGATCAGTAAGTTGATCGGGGAACACTTTAAACTAGCGAGCAGCATGCACATGGCGAGACACCGGTTTTACACACACCGGCGGCGAGAAGGGCAAAGTGTTCCAGATTTCATGGCAGATCTCCGGCGACTGGTGAGCCGATGTAAGTTCCCAGATGCATTCAGAGCGGAGACTTTTTTATTGAGGGCATCGGGCACGCTGGGGTTTTCAGGAAACTGATTGAGACCAAAGACTTGACCTTGGAAGCGGCGGCTCTGATAGCCCAGACAATTATCTCAGGGGAGGAAGAGGCCAGAATGATTTATGACAAAAATCTTGGCTCAAATGCGGCAAACGACCAGGGAGTCAGCATTGTTAACGCGGCACACAGTTCTCTAGGCAGACAAGGGCAATCGGACATGCCCCAGCATGTAGTCGAACCCAAAGGGGGAATTCAACAGAGACAATGGCTAGCTGAACGCCGATTCATGCCATCGCAATGGACAATGCGGCCAGTAATGGGGCCATCAACACCTGTTAATGGTGCACTTAAGGACAGTTACAGAGACAGTCAGAGACGATCAACTGGTAATGGACCTTTTGTTTCCAACAATGGGGCCTCTAGTTTATGTTGGAGGTGTGAAGGCAAACACACAGCCAGAGCTTGCAGGTATCAGCAATATACCTGCAGAAACTGCAACGTCAGCGGTCACTTGGCACGAATGTGCAGGAAGCCTGCAGCCAGGTTGATGTACGATGAGGACGGGCGCAATGTAAACCCTACGAGGCCAAATGGACACTGGGGGAAATCGCTGGAAGCTGAAGTTCAGCGAGTTCATGTGGAGCACATATACAGTTCATATACCAGGACGCCACCGATAATGATGAAAGTGCTCCTCAATGGCATCCTAGTATCAATGGAGCTAGACACGGGGGCCAGCCAGTCCCTGATGAGTATCAAACAGTTCGAAAGGTTGTGGGTGTCCAAGGCCAGGAGGTCAAAATTATTGCCGACTGACGCACTGCTACGGACATATACAAAGGTGATCATTCCGGTGCTAGGCAGCGCCACGGTAGTCGTGACCCACAAAGATTCGGAGAACAGGTTGCCACTCTGGATTGTCCCGGGTGACGGTCCCGCACTACTGGGGAGGAGTTGGCTTGCTGTCATGAACTGCAATTGGGGCGATGTCAATGCAATTTCCTCTGTGGAGCGAGTATCATGCTCACAGATCCTGGACAAATTTGACTCATTATTTCAACCCGGCATTGGCACTTTCATGGGGACCAAGGTAGTGATTCACATAAACCGGGACGCCAGACCAGTACACCACAAGGCCAGAGCGGTGCCGTATGTGATGCGGGAAAAGATAGAAGGCGAATTGGACCGCCTGCTGAGGGAAGGCATCATCTCGCCAGTCGAATTCAGTGACTGGGCGAGCCCGATTGTGCCAGTGCTCAAGGCGGATGGGTCGGTCAGGATATATGGCCACCATCAATCGGGTGTCACTCCAAGACCAGTACCCGCTACCGAGAGTGGAGGACCTCTTTGCGACGCTATCCGGTGGCAAACTTTTTTCAAAATTGGACCTGACCTCAGCTTTCATGACCCAGGAGCTGGCGAGTGAGTCGAAGAAGCTGACCACCATCACGACACACAAGGGGTTGTTTGAGTACAACAGATGTCCGTTCGGGATTCGCTCGGCCGCCGCGATCTTCCAATGAAATATGGAAAGCCTCCTCAAGTCGATTCCAGGGATGGTGGTTTTTCAAGACGACATCCTCATCACGGGTAGCGATACTGAAGAACATCTCCACAAACTGGAGGAGGTGCTATGCAGACTGGACCGGATAGGGCTGTGAATGAAATAGGCGAAGTGCGTCTTCTTAGCTCCAGAGGTAAAATTCCTGGGGAGGAGGGTAGTAGCAGACAGGATCAGACCAACTGCGTCCAACTGCGATCTAGACCCCGTAACACGACGGAGCTGTGTTCGTTCCCGGGGTTCCTGAACTATTTTGGTAACTTTCTTCCCAAATTGAGCACGCTGTTAGAGCCGCTACACGTGCTCCTACGCAAAGGTCGCGCTTGGGTCTGGGAGGACAGCCAGGAAAGGGCTTTTAATAGAGCATAACAAATTGCGTGCTCTAAAAAACTGTTAACGTTATATGACCCGTGAAAGAAACTAGTTTTAACATGTGATACATCATCCTATGGGGTCGGGTGTGTGTTGCAGCATGTGAATACCAATGGTCAGTTACAGCCGGTAGCTTATGCCTCCAGAAGTCTGTCCTGGGCAGAAAGGGGCTACGGGATGGTAGAAAAGGAAGCGCTAGCATGTGTATATGCAGTAAAAAAAAAAATGCACCAGTACCTGTTTGGCAGGAAATTTGAGCTGGAGGCAGATCACAAACCCCTAACGTTCCTTTTGGCAGACAAGGCCATAAATGCGAATGCATCGGCCCACATACAGAGGTGGGCACTTACGTTAGCCGCTTATGACTACACAATTCGGCACAGACCGGGCACTGAAAACTGTGCCGATGCACTCAGCAGGCTCCCACTAGCCACCACTGAGGGGGCAACTGAGCATGATGCTGAGATGGTCATGGCTGTTGAAGCTTTCGAAAGCGAAGGCTCACCTGTGACAGCCCGTCAGATTAAAGTCTGGACAAATAAAGACCCGCTACTGTCTTTAGTTAAGAAATGTGTCCTGAATGGGGACTGGGCAGCCACGCACGGGGCATGCCCTGAGGAATTTAAACTGCTTCATAGGCGCAAGGATGAACTCTCGATTCAGGTCGATTGCCTACTGTGGGGAAACCGCGTAGTCATGCCCCAGAAGGGCAGAGAGGTGTTTATCAGAGAACTTCACAATGAGCACCCGGGCATTGTCATGATGAAGGCAATTGCCAGGTCACACGTTTGATGGTCAGGAACATAAGAACATAAGAATTAGGAACAGGAGTAGGCCATCTAGCCCCTCGAGCCTGCTCCGCCATTCAACAAGATCATGGCTGATCTGGCCGTGGACTCAGCTCCACGTACCCGCCCGCTCCCCGTAACCCTTAATTCCCTTATTGGTTAAAAATCTATCTATCTGTGACTTGAATACATTCAATGAGCTAGCCTCAACTGCTTCCTTGGGCAGAGAATTCCACAGATTCACAACCCTCTGGGAGAAGAAATTCCTTCTCAACTCGGTTTTAAATTGGCTCCCCCGTATTTTGAGGCTGTGCCCCCTAGTTCTAGTCTCCCCGACCAGTGGAAACAACCTCTCTGCCTCTATCTTGTCTATCCCTTTCATGATTTTAAATGTTTCTATAAGATCACCCCTCATCCTTCTGAAGTCCAACGAGTAAAGACCCAGTCTACTCAATCTATCATCATAAGGTAACCCCCTCATCTCCGGAATCAGCCTCGTGAATCGTCTCTGTACCCCCTCCAAAGCTAGTATATCCTTCCTTAAGTAAGGTGACCAAAACTGCACGCAGTACTCCAGGTGCGGCCTCACCAATACCCTGTACAGTTGCAGCAGGACCTCCCTGCTTTTGTACTCCATCCCTCTTGCAATGAAGGCCAACATTCCATTCGCCTTCCTGATTACCTGCTGCACCTGCAAACTAACTTTTTGGGATTCATGCACAAGGACCCCCAGGTCCCTCTGCACCACAGCATGTTGTAATTTCTCCCCATTCAAATAATATTCCCTTTTACTGTTTTTTTTCCCCCAAGGTGGATGACCTCACACTTTCCGACATTGTATTCCATCTGCCAAACCTTAGCCCATTCGCTTAACCTATCTAAATCTCTTTGCAGCCTCTGTGTGTCCTGTACACAACCCGCTTTCCCACTAATCTTTGTGTCATCTGCAAAATGTGTTGCACTACACTCTGTCCCCTCTTCCAGGTCATCTATGTATATTGTAAACAGTTATGGTCCCAGCACCGATCCCTGTGGCACACCACAAACCACTGATTTCCAATCCGAGAAGGACCCATTTATCCCGACTCTCTGCTTTCTGTTCGGCAGCCAATTCTCTATCCATGCAAATACATTTCCTCTGACTCCGCGTACCTTTATCTTCTGCAGTAACCTTTTGTGTGGCACCTTATCGAATGCCTTTTGAAAATCTAAATACACCACATCCATCGGTACACCTCTATCCACCATGCTCGTTATATCCTCAAAGAATTCCAGTAAATTAGTTAAACATGATTTCCCCTTCATGAATCCATGTTGCGTCTGCTTGATTGCACTATTCCTATCTCGATGTCCCGCTATTTCTTCCTTAATGATAGCTTCAAGCATTTTCCCCACTACAGATGTTAAACTAACCGGCCTATAGTTACCTGCCTTTTGTCTGTCCCCCTTTTTAAACAGAGGCATTACATTAGCTGCTTTCCAAGCCGCTGGTACCTCCCCAGAGTCCAGAGAATTTTGGTAGATTATAACGAATGCATCTGCTATAACTTCCGCCATCTCTTTTAATACCCTGGGATGCATTTCATCAGGACCAGGGGACTTGTCTACCTTGAGTCCCATTGGCCTGTCCAGCACTACGCCCCTAGTGATAGTGATTGTCTCAAGGTCCTCCCTTCCCACATTCCCATGACCAGCAATTTTTGGCATGGTTTTTGTGTCTTCCACTGTGAAGACTGAAGCAAAATAATTGTTTAAGGTCTCAGCCATTTCCACATTTCCCATTATTAAATCCCCCTTCTCATCTTCTAAGGGATCAACATTTACTTGAGTCACTTTTTTCCATTTTATGTATCTGTAAAAGCTTTTACTATCCGTTTTTATGTTTTGTGCAAGATTACCTTCGTAATCTGTCTTTCCTTTCTTTATTGCTTTCTTAGTCATTCTTTGCTGTCATTTAAAATTTTCCCACTCTTCTATTTTCCCACTAACCTTGGCCACCTTATATGCATTGGTTTTTAATTTGATACTCTCCTTTATTTCCTTGGTTATCCATGGCTGGTTATCCCTTCTCTTACCGCCCTTCTTTTTCACTGGAATATATTTTTGTTGAGCACCATGAAAGAGCTCCTTAAAAATCCACCACTGTTCCTCAATTGTGCCACCGTTTAGTCTGTGTTTCCAGTCTACTTTAGCCAACTCTGCCCTCATCCCACTGTAGTCCCCTTTGTTTAAGCATAGTATGCTCATTTGAGACACTACTTCCTCATCCTCAATCTGTATTACAAATTCAACCATACTGTGATCACTCATTCCCAGAGGATCTTTTACTTGGAAATCATTTATTTTTCCTGTCTCATTACACAGGACCAGATCTAAGATAGCTTGCTCCCTTGTAGGTTCTGTTACAAACTGTTCTAAGAAACAATCCCGTATGCATTCTATGAATTCCTCCTCCAGGCTACCCCGTGCGATTTGATTTGACCAATCGATATGTAGGTTAAAATCCCCCATGATTCCTGCCGTTCCTTTTTCACATGCCTCCATTATTCCCTTGATTATTGCCCTCCCCACTTAGAAGTTATTATTTGGGGGCCTATAAACTACGCCCACCAGTGACTTTTTCCCCTTCTATCTCTAATCTCCACCCACAATGATTCAACATTTTGTTCATTAGAGCCAATATCGTCTCTCACAACTGCCCTGATATCATCCTTTATTAACAGAGCTATCCCACCTCCTTTCCCTTCTTGTCTATCTTTCCAAATCGTCAGATACCCCTGTATGTTTAATTCCCAGTCTTGGCCACCCTGCAACCACGTTTCTGTAATGGCCACCAAATCATACCCATTTGTAATGATTTGTGCCGTCAACTCATTTACTTTATTTCGAATGCTGGGATAAATGCAGACCTGGAACTTTGTGTTTGCAGGTGCAACACGTGTGCTCAGCTGGGCAACGCACCGAGGGAAGCCCCCCTCAGCCCCTGGTCCGCCAAGCCATGGTCACACATCCATGTGGACTACGCAGGTCCTTTCATGGTAAAAATGTTTTTGGTTGTAGTAGACGCCTACTCCAAATAGATTGAGTGTGCCATTTTAAATTCAAGCACATCCTCTGCCACGGTAGAAAGTCTACGGGCAATGTTCGCCGCCCACAGTCTACCAGACGTCTTGGTCAGCGACAATGGCCCGTGCTTCACAAGCAATGAATTCCAGGACTTCATGGTAGGCAATGGAATTAACCATGTTAGAATGGCACCGTTGAAGCCAGCCTCAAACGGCCAGGCAGAACGAGCAGTGCAGATAATCAAACAGGGGATGCTCAGAATCCAAGAGGGTTCCCTACAAAGCCGCTTATCACGCACCCTGTTGGCCAATAGATCCCGACCACACTCGCTCACAGGGGTTCCACCCACAGAGCTGCTAATGAAAAGGACGCTCAAAACCAGGTTATCCCTTATACACCCCACCATGAAAGAAATTGTTGAGAGCAGGCATCAGTCACAATGTGACTACCATGACAGGAGTGCGAGGGCGCGATGTATTGATGTCAATGACCCTGTTTTTGTCCTTAATTACGCTGCAGGGCCCAAATGGCTCGCAGGCACTGTGGTTACCAAAGAGGGAAATAGGATTCTGGTAGTTAAACTTACCAATGGACAAATCTGCCGCAAACACGTGGATCAAACAAAAAGGAGGTTCAGCAACCCCATAGAAGAAGCAGAGGAAGAACACGATATAGAGTTCACTCCACCACAGGTGACCAAACACCGGAACCAAAGGGAGGAGAGCCCAGTCACTGTGGGCAGTCCGGACAGGCCTGAGGCACCGCAAACAGCAGACACTCAGGCCAGCGCCCAACAACCGGAGCCCCAACTCAGGCGCTCTACAAGGGAGCGTAAACCACAAGAGAGACTCAACCTGTGATCCCAATAAGACTTTGGGGGGGAGGTGATGTCATGTATTCAACTATCATTGTAACCCATGTATAAACTGACCTAAGTTGTACACCTTGAGAAAACTGACCAGGGGGGGCGAACTTGTGGGAGACACTCCTAACCTGAACTTTCCGGTATAAAAGGGGAAGCTCCACCCACATTCATCACTTGAGGTCTTGGTAATAAAAGTAACTGGTCACAGAGTGACCTTCTCTCAAGTATGAGCCTTGTGTGCATTTATACTGTATAGTCAAGACATATCAGAGAGGGAGGGAGAGACACACGGAGAAGAGAAGGAGGGAGAGAGAGAGGGAGAAACAAAGAGAGAGAGAAAGAGAGAAAGAGAGAGAGAGAGTGACAGGGGGGGAGAGAGAGAGAGTGACAGGGGGGGAGAGAGAGAGAGTGACAGGGGGAGAGAGAGAGAGTGACAGGGGGAGAGAGAGAGAGTGACAGGGGGAGAGAGAGAGAGTGACAGGGGGAGAGAGAGAGAGTGACAGGGGGAGAGAGAGAGAGTGACAGGGGGAGAGAGAGAGAGTGACAGGGGGAGAGAGAGAGAGTGACAGGGGGAGAGAGAGAGAGTGACAGGGGGAGAGAGAGAGAGTGACAGGGGGAGAGAGAGAGAGTGACAGGGGGAGAGAGAGAGAGTGACAGGGGGAGAGAGAGAGAGTGACAGGGGGAGAGAGAGAGAGTGACAGGGGGAGAGAGAGAGAGTGACAGGGGGAGAGAGAGAGAGTGACAGGGGGAGAGAGAGAGAGTGACAGGGGGAGAGAGAGAGAGTGACAGGGGGAGAGAGAGAGAGTGACAGGGGGAGAGAGAGAGAGTGACAGGGGGAGAGAGAGAGAGTGACAGGGGGAGAGAGAGAGAGTGACAGGGGGAGAGAGAGAGAGTGACAGGGGGAGAGAGAGAGAGTGACAGGGGGAGAGAGAGAGAGTGACAGGGGGAGAGAGAGAGAGTGACAGGGGGAGAGAGAGAGAGTGACAGGGGGAGAGAGAGAGAGTGACAGGGGGAGAGAGAGAGAGTGACAGGGGGAGAGAGAGAGAGTGACAGGGGGAGAGAGAGAGAGTGACAGGGGGAGAGAGAGAGAGTGACAGGGGGAGAGAGAGAGAGTGACAGGGGGAGAGAGAGAGAGTGACAGGGGGAGAGAGAGAGAGTGACAGGGGGAGAGAGAGAGAGTGACAGGGGGAGAGAGAGAGAGTGACAGGGGGAGAGAGAGAGAGTGACAGGGGGAGAGAGAGAGAGTGACAGGGGGAGAGAGAGAGAGAGTGACAGGGGGAGAGAGAGAGAGAGTGACAGGGGGAGAGAGAGAGAGTGACAGGGGGAGAGAGAGAGAGAGAGAGAGAGAGAGAGTGACAGGGGGAGAGAGAGAGAGAGTGACAGGGGGAGAGAGAGAGAGTGACAGGGGGAGAGAGAGAGAGAGAGAGAGGAGAGAGGACAGGGGAGAGAGCGGAGAGAGAGAGAGAGAGTGACAGGGGGAGAGAGAGAGAGAGAGTGACAGGGGAGAGAGAGAGAGAGAGAGTGACAGGGGGAGAGAGAGAGAGAGAGAGAGAGAGGGAGAGAGAGGGAGAGAGAGAGAGAGGAGAGAGAGAGAGAGTGACAGGGGGAGAGAGCGAGAGGACAGGGGGAGAGAGCGAGAGTGACAGGGGGAGAGAGAGAGTGACAGGGGGAGAGAGAGAGAGGGACAGGGGGAGAGAGAGAGAGTGACGGGGGAGAGAGAGAGTGACAGGGGGAGGAGAGAGAGTGACAGGGGAGAGAGAGAGAGTGAGTGACAGGGAGAGAGAGAGAGTGACAGGGGGAGAGAGAGAGAGTGACAGGGGAGAGAGAGAGAGTGACAGGGGGAG